>NC_143568.1:75548560-75851590 GCF_054136105.1 Typopeltis vanoorti
TTAAAAACCCGTATATTCAAAAAATTCTCAAAAGTTAAAGCAAATTTTGATAAAGCCACTTCACTTTAATCGTTGAATATAATGATACAGGGATTATAGCCTTCTCACCGACCCGAATCGCTAACAAAATTAAAATGAATTTTAATTAAAGTTAAAATTTATTTGAACTAAAGTTTAAAAAATTCTTGCATTTTACAAGTTACTAAATTCTTAGTAACTTGTAATAATTTCTATAAGTGGAACTATCTTTTAGAAAAATAAAAGAAACTCAAGATAGATGAGAAAATAAGAAAATAATTCAGAAATAATTAGAACATTTAATATAAGTATTCAAAAAACAACATCTTTACAGAATAACAGAAAATAAATTAAATTACATAAATATACTTGCAATTTTTTTTTTTTAAATTTTAAGGTTTTTGATTTCATATTCACAAAATTAGAAATAATGGTCTTAACGTCTAATTCCGCATATATATCATTTTCAATAGCTATTAACACCAAACTAACAAGCCTTTTTTGTGACATACTTGTTCTTAAGTAGATTTTAATCAATTTCAACTTGGAAAAGGAATGTTCACCGCTCGCTACACTAACAGTTAAGGTTAATAGTATTCTTAAAGAAATTGAAAAGTTAGGGAAAAATAAATTATTGAACACAATAAAATTAAGAATATCGAAAGGGCTTTAGAATATTTAAATTATCCTTCCGAAAAATATCTCGGAAAGCACATAACTCGTCATATAGTTCTATTGCATTTATGTTTTTATTGTCGCAGTCCTTCAAGAGAATCTCTAAATCATCACAAATTTTTCGTAAATCTTCGTTATTAATTTGTAGTAATCTATACAAGAAATTGAAATTATCATATCTTTTAGTTGGTCAAAACGTTCTATTAACGAACACGTTGCAATGTCTAGAAGTGTATAAAACACATCCACTCTAAATTTATCTTCTGGCGATTGTGGCGTTTCGTCATGATGCTCGTAGTCAAATTGTCATGTCTTCCTCATCGTCGAACTTCCGTACCAGTTTTAAATTCTTGTTCTCCATCCACCTCTTACCGTTTTAAGAACTTCTTTAAAATTTGTATCTGATCGATACTCTTGTAAGAATATTTTTAAGTTTTCGATAGATTCTAAAGCAAGTGTAATGTTCATATTTTTGTCTTGAAGCATTTTACTCACAGGGTTTATTCTGTTAAGTAAATCATACCAAGTTATAAGAAAGCAAATAAATTTGTAGTCCTTTATTTTAGCACATAATGTTTGTGCTTCATGCTGAGTTTCTTTATTAAAATTTTCATTACTTAAAATTTCAAAAAGTGCATCATAAATTTCTCCTAACTGATATCATAGAGGGCGGATTGCATTAATTTTACTTTCCCCATTGCATTTCTGATGGCTGTTTCAATGTTAATTTTTTTACAAACTTTAAAAGGATTACCCAACATTTCTAAGAGAATGAAAAGAATTGTATATTTCTTGAATAACTGCAAAGAAACTAATTGTATCTGCATTACTTTGGCTGCATCGTTAATGATTAAATTTAGAGTATGAGCAGCACATGGCACGTAAAAAGCTAGAGGATTTTTGTTCAAAAGCAAATTTTGGAGCCGATATTTGCTCCATTGTCATACCCTTGAACTCACATCTTCAATGGGAATGCTCCATTTTTCCAGTTGTTCCATTATTGTTGCACATAAACCATCCTGTGGAATCTGATATATCTGCAAAACCTAAAACGTTTTCCCTGATCTTGACAATTCCATTGTCACAGGAAACAAAGTGAATAATAATAGTAATTTGTTCTGTTTCACTTGCATCAGGTGTGCAGTCTAAAATTATGGAATAATATTTAGATTTGCGAATTGATAATAAAATTGTATCCCTGATTGTGTTACTTAAAATTTCCAATATTTCATTTTGACTGTCTTGACTCAAATAGTGTACTCTATTGTTTCGTTGTAGGGCCCTTTCAACATGATTTTCCATAACGGAATCAAATTTCCCAAACAGTTCGACTAATTTTAAAAAATTGCCGTTATTTCTTTCATATAATTTATCAGATGATCCGCGAAAAGCTAAATTTCGGCTACCAAGGAATTTTATAATTTCAATCAAGCATTCTAAAACACTCGTCCAATGTTTCTTTTCCATTTCATACATGCTTGGAGTCTTGAAATCAATAGTAGTTTTGTTTTTTTAAATTTTTATCAAGTTCCTTCCATTTTAAGAAATTTTTCATGTGAGTTAAACTAGTCTCATGTCTATGTAAAGCTGTACTTACATTTCTCCAATCGTTATAACCTTCTACAAAACTCAGTGGATGATTTAGTTGATTCAGTAGGTGCGACAAGTTTGCAACAAAAGTAAAAAACAGAATTTAAAGTTTCGGAATAAATGAGCCATGTTCTTGGCACGAGCTCCCGTTTTCCATTTTTCTATTATAATAATACTTGTCAAATTTACGACCATATGTATCTCTGGGATATATTATATTTTTATTTTGAACAGGCCTCATTACAATTAAAACAACTCTTAATTTTTCATCAATATTTCCCCGTTCACCTGGATCTTCTAAATCCACAGAGACTAACAATATGTTAGTTTCATGGTCAACTACAACTAAATCTTGCTGTAGGTGACTAAATCCTAACTATTTTTCACTTAAATCGTGTTCAATTATCTTGTTCAATAGTTGCAATAGTACCTTCATACAAACTGGATGATGTGCATGGTTCTTCAACTCTGATTTCTGATATATCGAGTTGGTTACAATCTGCATCAGAATATTTTAATATTTTAACAAATTTATTAAGAGCCCCAGTTTGTTTCTTAATATCTGCTTCTTTCTCAGCATGACGCTTATGATTTTGTGCACCGGATAACTTTTTTAAAATTTTTGATTCCATTTCTCTTTTATACCCGCAAGAAATTATTACACAACATGACACAGAGACGAAATAATAGTCCGCACTGCGCTACTGTCAGTAGCCTATTGAGATGCGTACCATATGACTGGTTAACTAGCAACAAATGTTTTGTATGAAAATTTGTTTAGGCGCATAAAAACTGTTCACTGTTTCACTTTAGATAGACTGCAGTAGACACAACATTCTGCAGGCAAGCATTTAGCCTGCTCTAGCTGCAAAATTATAAACAGCTGGCTGATCAAAGAGGCAGCAATATACTTTTTTTTTCAATTTTTATTCGGTGTATACAGCCTCATTTATTTTAATATTGATCATTCTAAGAATTTTTTTGTTTTTATGATAAAAATTTTGTTTCTTAAAAATTAACTTATGAACCGTTCCCTAGCGACGCCGCCCCCATCATAGCGGCGCCCGCATGCCCGCTTCCACCAGCCCTGGCAATACCATCCATAAAAATGAAATCATCATAAATCTCTACCCCAGAGAACATGTCTGAGATACAACAGGGAGATGCATTGCTACTCAAAATTCCCCTCCAGAAAACAAAGAAGGTCTTGTCCTTGCTCTATAGAAACCTTCTTGGATATCTTAGTTACTAAGCAACTGGATGGGTCCCTTGTGTTTACCACTATAGTAGTGAGCGCACACATACAAGGATTGTTAAGATCATTGTGTCTGGGTCTCATGATAAACTGAAATCGAGGAATACCAGGATTTTCTCTACTTCCAAGGTGTCTATGTCTACAGTATCCCATGTAAATGTGGGATTTTGGACTGAATGGATGGACCACCTTGATAAGAAGTAAAGAACACAAAAAGCATATTTGGTATGGACAACCTAAAAGTGGACTAACACAGTGTGCTTTGGAAGAAGATCATTTCATCAGGCAGAAGAAATGCCAAGCTTCTATATAGTTTCCATTTAAAATCATAGATACTGTTCTTGGAAGTGGCTTATATTCTACATAATTCAGTGAACTACAATAGAACTGATGGTGTAACTCTACACACAAATTTGTCATACCACCCCAACCTCCCATCAGCAGTAAACTCAGGAGACAGATGTAAAGAGTGGCTGGCACTACTTTGCCCTCCATACATGTGACTGTCCTTGTTCTTTAGGTCATTTCATTCCCAGTCTTTGCTGAGTGTGTGTGTCTTCAAAGTGTCTTTGAGAATGCTACCATGAGCTTTAATTTAGTTATTAAATTATTTATTTTCATTCCAGTAGTATGTTTTTATTCTGGAAATGTCACATAAATTGTTACAATAGCTATGGAAACTCAAATATGGAAATACAATTCTTATTATTACTATTATCATTGTCAGACCTCTATGAAATCAAAAGAATCATTATAAGTGGCCCCACGGTCACACACACACACACACACACACACACACACACACACACACACACACACACACACAACTAATCATACTGTGCCTTAAATGCATTTATCATGTCTGCAATCTCCACATACTTTGGCAATTCACTCCAATTACATACTACTCACCACACAAAAGCAACTCCTTATCCACTGCTCTCACACCCTTCTTATACAGTTTCCACTTCTTCCATAAACTTCATTTCACTGATACTATAATTTTTAACCAAATTCCTGATATTTTTGTATTAACATACCTGAATTGCAATATCTTTCCTTGGAACACACATATCCTTGCATCTTCTGATTACTACACTTCATTCTAATTTGTGACACGAGAAACTACATTAAGTAATTTTGGATACTCTTATTCTCACTCACCTGTCTTAAGAATTTTGTGCACATACACATATGTAACCCAGTATCAACTAACTGCCCTGATTTACTAGATTCTGCTCATCTGTTCTTTCAAGAACATTTTCTCGCGATACCTCCAAATCTATTCAAGTATGCCATTCATAAGTCTTCCCATCAATTTCACCCCATACACATGCAGCCTGGACACTATTCCTTCTTCCTGTGTGACCTATGATTGACTTTTTCGTTATTTGCCATTCCAACCTTCCTACTTTCAATCTTATCATACTGTGATAACAGAAGACTTAATCTCAACTCTCACTCTTTTTTCTGTGTCTTGATGATACTTTTATATCATCTTCCCTTTCATATTTGTCACTTTTCAAATGATTGGTACCTAACAAAGCAATAAATTCTTTCACTTTCCCTGTTTCTATAATTTAGTTAAAGTTATTAGTGAAGTATAAGCAAAGCAATTAAATGTTAGTTTCCCTTTTAATCTCATATCCCTCTCCTTAAAAAATCTTTATCTGATAACAGCCTATAATTATTACATATTTCTCACTTATATAGGAAACGACCATGGTATCTGCCATGATGAAATAATTATCAACTGAGACTCACTTGTAACATCGATTACACTGATGTTACAAGTGTAATTTTGTTTTTGTTTTTCTTTCTTTTTTTTTGTTAAGAAGTATATAATACTTGACAAGAAATTACTCTTAATATAATATTCTTCCATGGAATCAAAAGACTCTCTGTAAGAAGGGCCATGCTTTCTTAAGTCTTCATCCATTAAATAAACTAATCACATCTCACAGACATGATCTTTAAAACTGTCATAAATTCTAAGCTGGAAAAATAATTTTTTATGTTTACATTAAATAAATACTTCCTACTTCCTTTGCATGTTGATACATAAGTTAAAATCTGTCCATTATTGAAGAATATAAATAAAGCCAAGCCTCATATCAAGCATGATAATATGTATGTATCAGATAATAATAACATTCTGAAATAGAGAAAGCATAACTGTTAATTGCTTTTATTGCCAACAGGTGGGCTTACTTATTGCTGATGTCTTCTTTTGGTTACATCTAGGCTCTGTTACAAAAATGTTAATCAATAAACTTACCTTAATGTCATGACATGTACACACGTCAGACATCAAGGCTCGCTCACCCAAAGCTGGTGCACAGCATCTGGACAAAACTAATTTATTTTTTATTTCATAAAAAACTCTAACTACGATCATTTTAAGATGAACACAGATGAAGAACCACTAACGACTCAATGAAACTCCTACTGAACTTACTAGGCCACATCATTAATAAAAAAAAATGAGTGTCTTAGGCGAGTAGGATTTTGCATAATTTGTTGAGCCCCGCTGTCATATGACTGCAGGGCTTATGTTCAATAAAAACATCCTAAAATGTATCTTAACTTACCTCGTGGACCATTTCATGAGTTTGCTGACATCAAAAATGGAGTACATGATGAGGAAAAGGGTATTCCACAATCCTACACACGCATACATTGCTTGAAAGTTTAGGTGGAAGTCTTGACATATACTGAAGATAACTGTTCAAAAAATAATAATTACATATGAAATGATATATTATAATAGCTTTACCTAATTAGTGGGGTAAATAAATTCAGAAATGTTACTTAATTTTTAGAGACATTCACTACATCTGGAAATGTTATACAAAAGCAGATACATGAAGAATAATGCAGATACATGAAGGATGCAATTCCCAATAACCATACATTGATTGAAAATGTTGTTATACAATCTTTGTGTATTCTTTAATCATTTGCTTTCTTTAAACAAGTGAACTTGTTGCATATGATAAAATCTGGTCTCAATGTGTATATTATGAAGCCTTGCATAAAATAACTCATTGTTACTTTTCCCTGATGGTAAAATTCTATCCTTGACTGCCAATTCTATTCTTTCATTCTTTTGTAGTATCTTCTATGGCCAATTCACCAATCTTGCCTTTCTCAAGTAGGGTTATGACACTTCACTAAATTTTTAAACACAGTCCTGTCTCATTTTCCAGCAGAAAGATCAAGCCTAACCCTCTCTCTCTCTCTCAATTTTATTATTATTATTTTTCTAACCTCTAACTTCACAGTCTGTCATATCAATCCTTAAACTTATTTACTGTCTGCACATTCCCCACCCTCTCAGGTCTTTAATCTCTCATGATCAACGTCCTCCTCAATATTGTAACAATTCTCTGAGATGTCTTCACAACCTTTCAATATGTCCTCTGAACTTCAAATTTCTATCTAAAATCACTCCAAGATCCCTTGCTTCCTCCACTTCTTCCAGTATAACTCCACATCCACAAAGTGAGTTTGAAGCATCCCATTTGTGGATCCTAAATTTTAAAACCTTACATTAAACTCACATTCCCATTCTTTTGCCAACCTTTTCAGCCTATTGAAATCCTCTTGAAGAGCCAAAAAATCAGCACTGTTACTAATAAGTCTCCCAAGCTTCACATCATCTGTAAACAGCTAAATATTTTCCTGTAGTTCTGTGACAATATCATTGATAATTGATTGAACAGCAATAGTTCCAGTCAGTACTTCAATCTTTATGTCAAAGAAGCCTGTGAAACTCCACTTATGATGTTTCTATTTTCTGATACTGCTCTCCTATGTACAACTCTCTGATATTTAACAGAGTCAATCACCAATCCGCTTACCTAATATCCAAACCCATATGTTGCAACTTAAGAATCAAGTTATGTGGAACCCTGTTGAAACCCCCCCCCAAAAAAAATTGACAATGCATACCTTGCACTCATCCACGTCTCTCATTATTCTGTTGTAAAAGGTTACCAGATTACTAAAACAAGAGCGTTCTTTAGATAATCCATGCTGGCCTACATAAATAATGTTGCCCTCATTGCCCAATTCTGTATGCAACTATTACAAATTTAATAATCTTAACACCTATAGAAGAAATACAAGCAGGTCTACGGTTTGATACCTTCACCCTTATGCAATGGTACTGTCTTACTCTCCTTCTAGGAACTTGTCTCATTACAAGACTTTCATTAAACAGCAAGCTAATGACCCAGTCAGTTCTAAAGTACATTCCCATAAAACACATGGTGAAATTCCATCTAGGTCCCCTACCTTATTAACATTTAGCATACTCAGTATTTGGAATGCATCCTCTTACTTCACTTATAAGACTTCACCACTTGTCATCCCTCTAAGAATAAAGCCTACTGTATCAGGATGAAACATTCTAATGAAGTGATCATGAAATAGCTCAAGTATGTCATCTGCTTTAGTCACCCAATTCCCATCTTATAGGGAATCGGGTGAATAAAAATTATAGGGAATCAATCCATTCCCTATAATTTTTCCTCCTATTAACCATATAGTGATAAAAACTCCTTAGGATTCTTCTTGGATTGCAGCACCAATCTCTTTTCATATTCTAATTTTTCTCTCTTTACAATACTAGTCACTTTTCTAGTCTGAGCCAATATTCCTCATGCAACCGTTCTCCACTTCTCTCTCTCTTTATGTGTCTTCCATAATATCATTTTCTTATGCAATTCCCCTTTTATTTCTCATCATCCATTTGACTCTAAATTGCTTTATCTTCTTCACTTAAAGTATACAATCTGCGACTGCTATCAAGCTTTTCTTAAGTGTCTCTCATGTACTAGTTCTTCAAATTCTTTCATCTATTTTACTGCTAGCAGCTGGTTTCTAAGTATATGATAATTGCCTGCCTTATAAGTCCATATTAATTCTTTCTATTTTTGATACCTCCACATGCTTATTCAAGTCAAGACTACATGGTCACTCTCTCACCAATAGGGGACAAGTATGACATCTCATACTAGATAACACTTGCTCACCAACCAAGATCAGTTTTCTCTTTTTGCACATCACATTTCACTTTTGCATCCTATCCTAAACACATCATGTCTATAGCTTCTTCAGTCTCTAAAAAAGCTGGTATTTTTACTCTCTCTCTCTCTCTCCATTTGCTTTCCCACAGATACTTCATTTCTGCATTTTTATAGGTATTTCCGTGGAAACTGCTCCACTAAACTAGTTACCACTATTCCATCCCTCATAACCCATAATTGTGTATGAATGCACTGAGCTGCTTGTCAACATTATATAAGTTCAACTCCATACTGACTAAGCTTCTCATCCTCTTCCTTCATTCTAATATATATATCTCAGTTCTTCAGAAAACTGTCTTCCAAAAAATATAATCTCCAAGTCTTCAAGAAACATTAATGGATTCTTTTTCTTTCTCTGTTCTGCCCACACATGGCACTGTCCTGTTACAGGTCTTGGGGGGGGGGGGGGGTGATAAAAATTTTTTATAAAGTAGTACATTTAAATTTCACATAGACAAGATTGTCATGTCACAAGATGATATTTAAATTGAAATGGACATGGAATAAAATCAATTAATAAGTCAGTGTGTCAAAAGACATTGTACTGAGTACATCGGGAGCTGTGCAACTGGTGCTATTCTGACCATGTGCATTGCCATGTCTGTGATTTCATCATGGACAACAAGTTAGAACAAAGAGCGAACATAAAATTCTGCGTGAAACTGGACAATCTGCCACAGAAATGTCGGACATGATTTGCCAAGTTTACTGCGATGCTGCAATGAGTCGTTCGAGGTGTTCTGAGTGGCACGTGCACTTCAAGAGCGGAAGAACATCACTGGAAGACGACGAGAGAACAGGAAGATCTTCAACAAGCTCAACCCCTGAAAATGTCGAAACCATTCGGCAACTTGTGCATGAGGATCGTGGGAGAACGCTCCACAACATCGCTGCCATTGTTGGTGTGTCATACGGAACAGTCCAGGCAATCCTCATGTGTGATTTGAACATGCGGCGTGTTGCTGCTAAGTTCATCCCCAGGCTTCTGACCCAGGAGCAGAAGGAACACTACATCGAAGTCTGTCAAGAACTCTGTCAGTGTGGCGTGGATGACCTATCCTTCATGTCGAGGATCATTACCAGTGACGAAACTTGGGTGTATGGGTACGATCCTGAGACGAAGCAACAGTCTTCACAGTGGAAGAGCCCATCATCTCCACGACCGAAAAAGGCAAGGCAGGTCCACAGCCCGACCAAGTGCATGCTCATCGTCTTTTTCGACATTGTGTATCGAGAATTCGTACCCAGGGGCCAGACTGTCAATAGTGGGTTCTACTGCCAGGTTTTAAGACATCTGAGGGAGGACATTCAGCGAAAGTGATTGGATCTGTGGCGCATGAAAAACTGGATGCTCCACAACGACAATGCACCCTGTCACTGAGCTCTCCTCACACGTGAGTTTCTTGCTGGAAACACCATGATCTCACTTCCGCA
The DNA here is from genome assembly GCF_054136105.1 of Typopeltis vanoorti. Classification (NCBI taxonomy): domain Eukaryota; kingdom Metazoa; phylum Arthropoda; class Arachnida; order Uropygi; family Thelyphonidae; genus Typopeltis; species Typopeltis vanoorti. The sequence goes on from NC_143568.1 coordinate 75,558,626, forward strand.
CCCACCCTACTTGCCAGATTTGGCTCCTGCGGACTTTGCCCTCTTCCTGAAGATGAAGATCCAGCTCAAAGGTCGCCGTTTTGACAACGCTGTGGAAATCCAGCGCAAATCGCAAATTCCAGAAGTGGCAGGAATGCTGGAAGCGCTGTATTGCTATGCAAGGGGACTATTTTGAAGTGATGGTGTGTAAACATAGATAAATAAAGTAATTTCTCGTAAACAGAGCTAGTCTCAAAACATTTTGATACCACCTCGTATGTACATCATTTGTTATATGAATAAATAGTATTCCAAAAGCTGCAAGTTACCAGTAATATGCCACAGGGCTCTTAGGCGTAACTTATATGATGATACTGAAAGAGAGGTTTAGATAAGAATATGCAGTTGTTTGCAGATGACACTAAATTAAGTAAAGATATTTGGAGTGGAGTAGATATCTTGGTTCACTATCATAACTGGATAGCATGAGTTCTGCTATCCAATCACAGTAGAGATCCGATATATAAGTTGGTAAAGATTTTGCAGTAGAAAGAATAGAGGCAGACAAACTAAAACAAGAAACCATCCCTAGAAATTGAATAAGAATACTGTGATCATTGAAGAGTGCAGAATGAAGAAGTTTAATATATGGTATGATGAGCACTGCATTTAACAGTGAGGTCTTTCATGATGTGCTTTTTTTTTTCTTTTAACTCTTTTGCAGTCTGATTATAATTACAAGGTTTTAGATAACACATTAGTATGTATTTTTAGGGAATGTGCAAAGCAGCAGACTCTTCTCTTGACCTGGCTATTTAATGAGTTTTGCAATAGTAAGGGTTCTGAAGGAATGAAGGCAAATTAGTGCCTCTACACAAGTGGTACTCAAACAGAGGTATCCAATTATCATCATTCTGGGCCTTGGAGTCCCAAGGCTGTTTGCAAGGGGTCACATGCTAATATACACAAGGCCTTTATATGCATCCTTGACCCCATCCATTGAAAACACCTACCCAGCAAGAAAAAAAAAAAACTTTCTCAGCCTTGTTTACTATACTGTCACCCAACTTCCAGGGGTGACTTAATGTTCACTGCTCTCTTCCCTACTGAAAAAAATTTTCTGCATCTGTGACACCTTTCATCTATGACTTTTATCATTGTCTCTCTTTTCCAGGTATTATATAAATTTTTTAATTTACAAACCTTCAAGCTATCTTCCTAGGAGGATTCACAGATGTGTCAATGTCTTGGTCATTATTTCTGTATCCTCTGCACCAGTTGTATTCCCAAGAAACCCAGACAACCACTTCTGAATTGCCTGGGTTTCTTGGAATCTTCATTTCAATCTACAGGACTTCATTTCAGCAAGAATTATTATTATTATTATGTAACACCTCCAAGAGTCTAAACACTCATCCAGGAGGGCACCTACTCTACAACTCTCCATCTCTACCACTCCAACAACTGCAATTACCTTCATCTTCTACACATCTATGCTACTACCTCCGACCACCACCACTACCAGTATTTTCACAAACATCCGTGCCTACGGCGGGATTCGAACCAACAGCCTTATGGCTGGAGAGCAGATACGCTAACCACTCAGCCAACCAGACCAGCAAATTTGTGTTTTCACAGACACACACACACACACACATATGATGATGAACAGCCTATTTTTTCTACCCGCTGCAGGGTGAAGGCCTCTCCCATTCAGGGAGGTTTGGGTCTACTACTCCCATGGTGTCCCAGTCCATATTGGAAGAGTGTATCTATACTTGGGTGAATGTATGAAGGTGAAAGACAATCACAAACATCTATGCGAACGTGAGATTTGAACCAGCAGCCTGTTGGCTGGAGAGCGGATACACTAACCACTCGGTCAACCAGGTCTGCTAAAAGTTATTTAAAAATTATATCAATTATTTGGTTACAGTAGATGTTTGGAGTGTTACAGAGTATACAAAAGAGAAGAAGAAATAATGGAAGTCATCCATTTACTTCATTGTAGTGTCGAAAGACACAAGTTTGAGAGTAGTGGGGTATAGGCAAAGTGTCCATAGATTTGCCATGCTGGTTGATTGCCATAATGTATCCACTTTCCAATCCATGCTGACAGTTCAAATACCTTGTGAGCACAGATGTAGTGGTAGATGAATTTCATCACCTGGTTTGAGAACACTGCACTGCTTAGAGAAGACTCATTGTTCGAGATCCATTATTCACACACTAGCTATTATTCACACAATACCTCTCTCTCTCTCTCTCCTTAAACTCATTCACTGACAAAGCACTCATAACCACCTCTGGCAACCCATTCACTATTCTGCAAGCAAAAAAATCGAGTCCTAATGCCTTTGCTAACCACACTCATTCAAAATTGTCATAGGTGACCCCTTGTTCTCTCCCTTCTCATTATGTACTGAAAAAAAAAAGTGTTCAGTGTCAATCCTATAAAACCTGTTTAATAATTTATATGCTTCTATCATATCTCCTCTTTTTAGCCCATCAGCTAGTTTTTGAAGCTCGCAGACTGTCAATTTATTATCATAAGAAGTATTACATACACCTGCTTCATCTTTGTCACTAGCCTCTCATTCCTATCCACTACTTCATTCTAAAGAATCAGGTGTCCAGATATGTATACTATTGGAACGGCAGGAAGGAGCGATTACAAGGGGCCATCCCTGGAAGTTATGAAAGGAGGCTGTGTGCAAGAGGGTGAGGAGTGGTTCTTTACATGGAGGGGTGGTTGAACCTTGGAATGCACTGCCTGAGAGAGTGGTTGGAGTGGGTACGGTTAATAGGTTCCCTTAAGACACACGTGTCATCAGCAGTTGTTAAGATCTTGGAGAAAGTAGTAAGAATGTATACAACATTGGCAGATGAGGGTAATGTTATCTGTGAGAGTCAACATGGATTTGTGAAGGAGCACTCTTATTTTAGCAATATGCTAGCGTTTTATAATAAATTTACAAGAGCATTAGATGAGGAAAGGCATATACTGCCATTTTCTTAGACTTAGCGAAGGCATTTGACAGGGTGCCACATGATAAGCTGATATTTAAGTTGCAGCACATGAATCTGGATGTCAGATTGGTCAACTGGATTCAGGATTGGCTGTCCAATAGTTATCAGAGAGTTGTGTATGGTGGGGCAGTTTCAAGGAGGCAGAGGGTTACAAGTGGGGTCCCACAGGGACCAGTACTATGACCTATATTGTTTAACCTATATAATAATGACATTGCCGGTGGATAGCAAGGGGATATTCAGTTGTTTGCGGATGATGCGAAGCTGGGAAGGATTATTAGTAATTGTGCAGATGTAGTAGCCCTGCAAGAGGATTTGAATAAGCTAGATAGACGGGCAAATGAATTGGGGTATCGGTTTAATGCAACAAAATGTAAGGTCTTGAGGTTTGGGAAACATTGATGGGATGCTGCATACTCTATGGGAGGAGTTATACTGGAGGAAGTAGGGGAGACAAGAGTTCTGGGGTTGATGATTGATAGAAACCTGAAATTTAGGGGACATATTGCAAAGGTGATGAAGGTAACACAGAGGATTGCTGCAATAATGAGAAGGACACTGACCTTCAGAGATAAAAGGGTTATCATTCCGTTGTATAACACTCTGATCAGACACCTTAGACTATTGTTCTCAGATTTGGTCACCAGGATTTGAAGGAGATAAATTAACCGTGAAAAGGCGGATAACAAAGATAGTTTCAGGACTGTACAATGTTAGTTATGAGGATCGGCTGAAAGAATGTGGACTGCAGAGTTTGGTGGATAGAAGAAGGAGAGGTAATAGGATTGAGACTTTTAAACTGTTGAAAGGTGGTTACAGGGTTGACATTGGGGAGTTCTTTCGTTTGGTTGAACAGACGGAAGCAGTGATGACAAGAGTCCATCCTTGAACGTTATGAAAGGAAACCGTGAGTAACAGGGTGAGCAGTGGTTTCTTTTCATGGAGGGTGGTTGAACCATGGAATGCATTGCCTGTTGGAGTGGTGAGAGTGAGAACGGTCAATAAGTTTAAGGAGTGGTATGATAGACTGTGTTTCTTGGGGGGGGGTACCTCCCCTCGATGAGGCTTGATAGACTTTATGTTTCTTAGGAAGGACCTCCCACGATGAATCTTTTGACTCCATGGAGGCCTGGATAATAATAATGATTATATGTCATCAAGTCCTATATTGCCTTATTGACATATAGCCTACCTAACTCTTCATATATTTCTTGCTCACTCACCATTAAGTCTTTCATTTCATTCTCTACACTTGAGCTTTTGATTTCACACTGATGATGAAACATCCTGATGAACTGTTCACTGAATACCTCAACGATATCTACAGTTACCAATCTTCCATTTTTATCCATTAACACCATCTTACCATAATCATTCTTCTTTCTATTCACCATATATTGAAAATTTCCTGAGGATTTTTCTTGTGTCCCGATTTGCTCATTTCTGCTCGTACAGTACTTTTGTTGTCCATACCAACTGAGTCAATCTCCTGGCCTGCTCTTTATACTTGTGCAACCGATTAACTTTTACTGCCTTCAAAATACCTTTTTCTTCAGATTTCATGCTTAATATCCTCATTCATCGATTTTACACCTATTCTATTCAGCCTTTTGTTCTTTGGAATATGTTCACACATTGATGCTATTAAGTACTTCTTTGTCTGTTCCCAAGCAGCATTTATTTCCTTTCTGCTCAAGTCCTGATTCCATGCTACAGCTGCAAGCCATCTCCGAAGTTTATCACAATCACCAGCCTTGTATTTTCGCATATATCCTTTCCTCACAGAAGTTTTCATATGGCTAGCCACAGCCCAGGTAATCATTTCATGATCACTCTCACAGCTGGTGGAAAGCGCAAAGCTCGATTCACAATTACATTCTCTGATGAAATGATCAGATCTAAAATTCTCAATTTTCACATGCTCCCCTTTACACGCTGCCTAAGACAGTTGCCCCTCTTAAGATGTTGAGAAATTCATTTTGCTTATTCCCAAATGCTATCTTTTCCTTCCAATTTATACCGCCACAATTAAAATTACCTATTAATAATCACCCTTCCTTTGTTCACTAACCAACATTGCTCATAAATTTCTTCCTCACCACCCTCCATATTCACTGGTCTATAGCAACATGAAACTAAATATCTCTTCCTCTCAACCTCCACCTCACATCATGCTGCCTCACAACCACTGTCACCATTCCCTTCTTTCATATCTACCTTTTGTGAATATAAGTAGTAGTATTAGACATAGTAGTAATACTGTGCATCATGTCATACACACTTCATTGAAAGATCTTAGAAAAGTGCTTATTATTTGAGTACTTTTCTTTCTTTCTTTTACTTGTGGCATAATATTAAAATTTTTTGGATTGCCTTTGGCCTACAGGGAATTTCTTTTCGTACTCTGATTTAACTATGTTTTATATACTTCATAACTTCTCTCACTTTATTCTCACAATATTCCTTCCAAATCATAATCTTCAGGATCTCTTGCACATCCATTTTGCTCCCATCCTGTTTGTTCTTCAAACTCTAGGGACACATTTCGATACTATTTAAGCACTTTTTTAAAGCTTCCCATGTATTGCTGATATCTTTTCTATTCAGTAACTGATACCATGGGGCCAAAGATAGTATTCTCCTGAGTTTGCCACAATTTCCAGCTTTGTAGTTCGGTATGTAACCTGTCCTAATTGGAACATCCATATAGTTAGCTACTTCCCAGGATAGTACAGCATGATCACTAACTGGTGGTAAAATAGTCATTCTTAACTGAGACCCCCTTCTGATGCTGCGATCATATCTAAGATTCTTTGACTTTGAGTTTCTTCTTTCACATGCTGGTTGAGCATGAAAGCAATAATAGTAATAATAAATATAGGTAACTCTCGTATAACATGGTACTTATACAATGCAGCTTCGATATAACGCGGTCTACAAATTGTAGTAACCCTTGTTGAACGCGGTACTTATACAACACGGTTTCGATATAAGATGGTCTACAAACTGGTAACCCTTTATCTTATTTTATCTTTGTTAAATTTGCATCTGCCCGTATTAAGCATTTAGTTATAAGTAGCGAATTTATATTAGGGGAAATACCTCTTAGCACGCATGTACATCAATTGTTTACCGTATAAAGTATTAATTGTTGAAAATTGTCTTCGTTTTCTGCCAGGAAAGTGCATTAAAAATCATAAGTGTGTTAATCTCAAGCTGAGCACTTTATTTTTTGGTGAGTGACATACGGTATGTAATGCTTATTTTATGTAAAAAAAAAAAAATTATAGTAATGGCCACTTAGAGCGCTTTTGCAATATATGCGTTTGTTAATAGGGATAAACCCACCCACTGTAAACTGCCAAGGTAACAACTGAACAAGACTGAAGATACATTCAGTTTCGATCAGCACATGAGACTCAACCTTCGTGAACTTCATAAGTGCTCCAATCTCTTCAATAGTGAATTAATTGATGGGGAAATAGATTTAAATGAGCAGGAACTGGTACAATTAATAGATGACATTGAACCAAATGGCAGGGAAAGTTCTGTCAAAGATTCTGATTGAGATGAATCGTTTAAGGATTCAGTTTAAAGAAATTAACAGAAGGATTGGACTTGGCAAGAAAGTTATTTTATGGATAATGATCTCTCAATGGAGCGCTCCGGAAAATTCACGAGACAACTGGATATTTGTTTAGCTCTGTATTATGAACTTAATAAAAAATTGCAGCATAGTGATATACAAGTCTTATTACTGACTTCTGGATAACTAAACCAGCCGAATACTAATGATGTCCAAGAGATGAAGTTTACGTACAATTTATAATTTTTTATAATTTTATACTATGTATTTGTTTCATAATTTATATGTTTTCTTAACTTACATGAATTACCTGAATTTAAAAAAAAATATATTTTTTGTTGGATATGTCATTGTCTATATAATCTTAAAAAAAAAGCGATTGCAGAACCAAACCCTACTTTTTCTATGTGATCTGAGTCTCGTATAATGCGATTTATATAATGCAGCATTTTTGTGGAACCTAACATCCGCATTATAAGAGGGTTACCTATATATTCTTCTTCATTCTTATCATAAGATTTCTCTTGTACACAATCAATGTTTGGATGATTTAAATCACTCATAATGATTACTCATTTATACACATCAGGGTAATCTGGTGATGCATTTCATTCTCCTCAGCAGCTGACCCACCAGGTCTTTATAACACCTCACCATATATTTTATCCTGTTAACTTCCAGTTCATACCAAGTTCACAGGATAAAATATATCGTGAGGTGTTAATAAAGACCTGGTGGGTCAGCTGCCCACCTATTTTTTCTAAAAAGACTACACCCTTTACACACAATTCCAGTTATAGCATCTGACGCTGATACCTGGGTTTTGCTATGCCAACAATCTCAGGCCTCAACATATTCACCAAAGCAACAAACTGAACTCCTTTGTTCCTGATGCTCTTGCCATTTGTGCATAGACACGACAATTTACCTCCTGGCTTTTTCTTATACTTAAATCTACAGCCTGCTTGGTCCAGTTGGACAACTCTCTCTTCCTGTCCCCAGACACACTCAAAACGCCTGAACTCAGAGCTAACATTTCCACCCCTTCACCAGTGAATAACCATGTTCAATAACATTCATGTTATCATGTTTGCATACTTAGCTATATTTGCACATACACTCTCACTATTCTTTCTCATGATGATCTAGTTTCCCTGACTCTCTGCATTAGGTCTCATTTCAATAAATAATTTCTCTAGGCTCTAGGATGCCAAATCCCTTCAAGTGCAGGCTGTTCCTCTTATTCGTCTTTTCTACTATCAAACTCACTTCACACATCCAAAAACTTTCATCTGTTTCTTCTACACAGCCTGAGCATTGCATTATTTACTATCATAGTCCTCCTCTTCCTGAACTCAATACTGTTGTATCTTGGTAGCAAACCAACAATTTTTACTCCCTTACTTTTCTTGTTTTCTTTCAATCCTTTGCTATCCTCTCTCATACTATATTTGTCACTTTTTAAATCATTAGTTCCAAAAGAAGTACCATCTCTTTTACTTTTATTTTTCTGCTTTTCTATTACATTTTTCAAATCTTTAATGTTCGACCCCTGGGAATCTCAAAGTACTGACTCTGTCGACAAGTGCAAACTTCATGATTGAATCATCATACCATATTATTACTTTTTTTTAATATTATAATTGATTTATCTTGTTTCTATTATTATTAGTCTTACCAACATCAGTGTTTTCTACCTCTTCTTGCTCTGATTATTTTTCTCATCCTAAGTTTCTTTAAAGGTTTCTGCAGTTTTTCTAATTCTCTTGTTGATTTTCTAATAATTTATTTTAATTGCGATATTTCAAATGTCGAATTAACCTTGCTTATATTATCAACATCAATGCTTCTACTCAGTGGGATGGCAGTTCTCACCATCACCTATGTTAACTTGTGCCTTTGACACTACTTTTTTTTTCTTTTGCTGCAATTTTTAAGACAATCTTAAACTAATAATATATATACAATTATATTACTAAATGCACTAAACACAATAGATCCACTAAAAACTATAATAGCATACTAAAGATACACCAGTTGATCTAAGAATATACTCAGTAACTCAAAAACATATGAGTAACTCATCAAAATCAAAAACAAATAAGAACATAATTTCTCTTAATCTTTAAAAAGGTACCTGTGGCATGACTATAAACAATAAATTACATGATAACCACAGTAATCAACTTTAATGAAATGAAAGTACAGATATATCGTACTGAAAATAACAGTACATCAGTGCATAGAAACAAGCAAATCAAAGAAATGGAAATACAAGGTATGCACAGCAGTCAGTGGTTTACCAATTACAAACTGTTGCTGCATGCTAGAAATTTATATTAATAAATAATATTATTAAAAACTATTTTTGATGGTTACATAAAATAAGAATCTCCCAAACTTTTGGGAGAGAGAGACAATAAATAATATTGTTAAAATATTATTGATTAATATTAATTTCTAGCATGCAGGCAACAGTTTTTAATTGGTAAATCACCGACTGCTGTATATATACCTGTATTCCCATTTTTTTGATTTGCTTGTTTCTACACACTGATGATGTACTGTTATTTTCAGTACGAAATATCTGTACTTCAATTTCATTAAAATTAATTACTGCGGTTATTGTGCAATTTATTGTTTATAATTTCTCTTCTTTATAAGCTTTTGACACACACACACACACACACAAGGTGAATCCCATCTATGAAACGTAAATTTATAGTACATTAGTACCATGGGTGGTATAAGGATATATTTTATTAATTTTTAATTACGTTGGTTTTTTTAAATTTTTTTTTACATAATAACTCTGCACTAGACTCCAAATATAGAAATTTTTCAAGCCACTTCAGGCTTCCAGTAAGTGGAGTTGGTAGTCTGATGCTGGGCAATGAGATTCTTCTCTTACTCTGATATGAAGCTTCAGTTTGTTTATGAGTGGGTACACAGAACACTTAACCAACTGGGACAGCAATGCACTCATTTGGATTGCTAAACTTATTGTTAGTTGCCTGTGTTTCTGTGGCGAGAAGAAAGTACTGTAGGAGATTCAGAGGGCGGTAACCAAGATGCAAGAAGTCTGTAAAATGCTCTGTATAAAGACAGATTGAATGTTTGTGGGTTGCAAAATTTACTTGCTGAGTGCTTTTAAAAATACGTTCTATAACAGAATCAGGTAAGTTAGTAAGGGATTTTATTGAAAATATGCAGAAGAGATTTTTCATTAGTAGAGAGAGAGAACAAGCATCATGACTAGAAATTGTGCAAGAGTAGTTGTGCATGGAAGTAAGGAGTACATTTTTTATTTGGAGAGTGACGAATGAGTGAAGTAGGTTATAAGTAGTAGTTGTGAGTGCCATGTCAATGAATGAGTTTAAGGAGAAGAATGTATACTATAATATACGTACTTCTCCTCAACTACTGCCTAGTTGGTAGTAGTTGAATGCATGACAATATTATAATAATGTATATTGAATTTCACTGCTCAGTGTGAAACTGCCACTTGCTTACTAGTAGCCTAAATTGGCTTGAAGAGGATCCTAATAAAAAACTTAACCCACCCACATCCATGATAATGATGTATTATAACTACTAACCTTTTGTAGGTAAGAGTCACATTAAATACATAGCGATATTTCTAAAATTTGTTGAGGTATTTTTATATATTACCAAGAAATTAGTATTTGAGATTACATAGAAATTAGCATTTGAACTATGAGAAACATGGATGATATACTGCTAGAATTATCTATTCCAACAGTATGTTGTCTGGTGTTTATTAGACAAAACAATAACACACCATCTGGTTCTATGAGGTTCACTTGGTTCTCATATTCATGGGCAATTGCTGCTTAATATGTATGATACTGCATGTTTTTTGTAGATGATATTCAGCTGTTTGCAGATGTAATACTGAGAAGAGTTAAGGAGTTCTAATGGTGCTTTCCTCTGGGATGATCTGAATTGCCTGACAATATGGATAAAGAACGGTGTTACCAGCTCAATGTTCATAAATGCAAAGTTTCACACTTTAGAATGCAGCATATTCTCTTGGTAGTGTTGCAATGCAATTAGGCAGTAAGCTCACTTCTAGTGAACATAGGATATGCATAAAATTTCTGTGATTTTGAGGTGGTCACAAGTGAGGTTATTATTATGAAGAGAAACCTTCAGAGAGTCAGGGACTCATTGAGGAAGGCCACATACCACATGCACCAGTTATCATACTTGTTCTTGAATTCATTCATCCATTCCAATCACACAACACTCTATGAGAGAAAAATCTAGGCCTTCACCCTTCTTAGCAGCATTCATTCTCAGCTTCCAAGGATGACCTCTCATCCTTTCTCCGTCCTTCATAAAATGAAAAATTCCATCAACGTTTGGAAGTTTCAATCAGATCACCCCTCTTTCTCCTGTTTGCTAGTGTCTGCAGTCTACAAATTATCAATCTGTCTTCATAATCAGTATTCCACAATTCTGATATCATTTTCAACATTCTCCTTTGCACTTTCTCCAGTGTACAAGAATCACATAAACCAGACCTGCACACAATAGTCTAAGCGAAGTCTTATTGAGGCCTTGAAAAGGGGCACTTGACATGTCAAAGTTTGTTTCAGCATTGCAATTATCTTTTGAGTTGCATTTGCAATCTTTGCTACTTCGCCCCTGAACTTCAACTTCCTATCTACTAACACTTCAAGATCCCTAGCTTGATCAGTTTCTTCTAGCATAATCCCACCAATATAATATGACACTGGCTATTTAATCATACCAAAATTATTATTCCACCATATAAAGATACGATCAAATTAGTTTTCAGTTTTTCAGTATGATGAGTAAACTCTAGAAACTCTTCGAGATAAATGATTAAGAAAATATTTTGTTGGAGTGTAATCTGAAAAGATTAGTGATAGTTTAAATTGGCATGATTTTTACCAGTTAACAGAGTGCAAGGAGAGGGGAAATAGACAAGAAATTTGAAGTTGTCTAATGGTGAAGCAGTCATATAATAGACTTTCTGTTAAGAGGTAGGATTACTTGAATGTATTACCATAGGGTATTGCAAGTTTGAGATTTAGCATGAGAGACAAATAGTGATAATTCATGTGGACCTTATGAGTTCGTCAATTTCTAAAAAAAAAATATATATACATATATATATTAGAAGTAATAATAATACTTAGCACTTACCTTTCATATAAAGACTGAGAGGGGCAGTGGTCATTACAATTACTAATGGCTGTCCTCCCAGTAAAGAAAATACAAGGCCTCCAAAGGTTTGACCAATTATTGATTTTCTTACATCTGAAATGGAGATAATTTATTATTATTCTACTTAGGTCACGTTCTTTTCTTTTTTTAATTCATCTGTGATTATAATTTTTAATTCACATTTCTGAAACATCTTATTATCTAGAGAAATTATATCTAGATACAAATTATGCCAGTTGATGTCTATGAAATAACAGTGATATAAATCAAATCATGAAAGAACCCAATGGATAATGGTCATGTGCTTATTCCTAATGAAATATTATTCCAGATGAATTTAATCTGCAAGCTTGGGTCCATATATCACAATGATTAAATAATTTTTTAGATTATGAAAGGGTACCAAAGCAATGGCAGACAGGCATAATAATACCCGTCTTTAAGAAGGGAGACCAGAAGGATTTCAGTAACTATCGTGGCATCTCTCTGCTCAGCCTGCCTGGGAAAGTGTATGCTAAGTGCTTGGAAAGACGGACAGTGCAGGAGCATAGTTGAGTCAAAGTTCCAGGAAGAACAATATGGCTTTCGTCCTGGTAGAAGCACAACTGACCTGATCTTCACTTTAAGGCAAGTCTTTGAGAAATCTTGGGAATATGCTAAGAATGTCTACACATGTTTTGTGGACTTGGAGAAGGCATATGACCAGGTTCCTCGGGATAAGCTTTGGCAAGTAGTACAGGAGTATGGAGTGGATGGTCAACCATTAGCTGCCATCAAGTCCCTGTATGAATGCCCAGAGTTTTGTGTCAGAGTAAACAGCACAAAGTCTGAACCCTTCACAGTCTTCGTTGGCCTCCGTCAAGGGTGTGTTCTGTCACCCCTCCTTTTCATAATATTTATGGACTGGATTGATAGGCACAGCCGAGGCAGTGAGTGTGTCAGAATTGGAAAATGTAGCACTGGACGTCTGCTTTTTGCAGATGACCTAGTTCTGCTTAGCTCTTTCACAGATGACCTCCAGCGGACCCTGGATAGGTTTGTAGCTGTTTGTGCAGATGCGAATGAAGATCAGTGTGGCCAAAACTGAAACATTTGTGGTCTCAAGACAACCATCCCAGTGCACTCTAAATGTAAGCAGAGTCCCAATGAGGCAGGTGGAGAAGTTTAAATACCTTGGGTCCATATTCACGAATGATGGAAAATGGGATGTAGAGCTAGATACTCGAATTGGCTTAGCAAGCTCAATATTGCGGGAGCTTGGCCGTTCGGTAGTATTGAAGCGTGAGTTAAGCCAGAAGGCAAAGCTGGCTGTCTTCAATACAGTCTATGTCCCCATCCTCACCTATGGTCATGAGAGTTGGGTAATGACCAAAAGAATGTAGACACGAATCCAAGCGGCTGAAATGAGGTTCCTTCGAGGGGTTGCGGGGCTGACAAAACTCGAAAGAGTCCGAAGCTCTGCAATTCGGGAAACCCTCAATACTCAACCGCTGCTTCTCCGTGTTGAGAGATCACAGTTACGTTGGTACGGGCACCTGGTCATAATGCCACAAGAGAGGCTCCCTCAGTAGGCCCTCTTTGCCAAGCCAGAGGGTGGGAGGCCACGTGGAAGGCCAAGGACTTGCTGGATAGATTATATCCAAAACCTTGGGTGGACACGTTTGGGAATCCCACCAGAACACCTGAGCTTGGTGGCAGAGGATCGTGACCATTGGAAGTTCCTCTTGCAGCTGTTGCCCCCACAACCCAATTAGGAAGAGTGGGCCTTGAAGATGTATGTATGTATGAAAGGGTACTTCAAACCTACACTATTTATCTATAAAATATTTTCTTGGGTATCTTCATGGAGTCAAAGAGACTCATGGGAGAGATCCATACTAACCATTATTCACACTATATTTTATATTTCTCCATGAAGACATGTAAAGAAAGCATTTACACCACCACCACCTCTAGCAAACCATTCCAACCATTCGCCACTCTATGAAAAAAAAAAAAAGCTCTAACACTCTTACTAACCTCACACAATTTCCAGGGATGACCCCTTGTTCTCTTCCTTTTGTCCATGTATTAAAAAATTCTATGTCCATCTATAAAATGCTTTAATAACTTATGTTTCTATGCTAGCTCTACTCTTTTCTGCCTATCAACTAGCCTTTGTAATCCATAGACCTTTAATCTATCATCAAAGGGAGCATTCCATAGACCTATCATAATCTTTATGACTTTCATCTGGATCCTCTTCATCACCCCCACCCCCCACAGGAATCGAGGCAACCAGATGTGACTCATTAAAACCTTAAGAGATATAAAAACCTCCTCAATCTCTGCTTGTTAGTGTATTCATTCAATATAAGGTAATCTTATGTGCTAGTTTGGCACCATGCCCTCTAAACTTCGAACTCCAGGTCCACAATCACCCCAAAATCCCTGGCCTCAGTTTCATGCAGTCTAGTTCAATCAATGTAATCTCTACATGGTTTGTGAGCTCTTCATCCCAAAGTGCATGATGTTATACTTGGCAATAAAAGCTACTATTCTCTGCTCATAATGGCAGTGCATTATATATTTAAGCAAAAAAGATAACACACAAATCCTACATGATCAGTGTATCATCTTCACTGGTTATTGCTCTTCCTAGCTTTGCAGCATCGGCAAACAACTGGATATTTCTGCTTAAATCATTTCCTATATCACTGATGTTCAAATTAAACAGAAGAATGACCCAAGTACAGAGCCCTGCAGTATGCCACTACCAGTTATTTTCTCTTGTATTAAGTTCCATTATATACTACTCTTTGATGTGGCTGTCCACCAGCCATCCATTTATTCAAATCACCAGATTCACATCCATCCCTATTTCCTCTAATTTATGTAAGTGAGTTTATTATTATTATTACCCCAAGACCTCATGGAGTCAAAGACTCATCTGGGAGGTCCTTTTATCACACATACATCTCATCATACAGTGTATTAAACACACTCAAACTCTGACAGACACCACACTCTCAGGCAAGGCATTCCAATCATTCACAACTCTGCACGAAAAAAACCTGCCTCTCACTCCCCTACTCACATCCTCTTTATACAGTTTCCAGGGATGATCTCTGGTTTTCCCCTGATCTCCCACTATTCTCTGTAGAACTTCTCCACCATTGATCTTATAACAACCCCTTACCAACCTGTAGGTCTCTATCATATCTCCCCTCTTCCTCCTCTCCACCAGACTCTGCAAATTACATCTTCTCAATCTTTCCTCATACTCAACATTCCAGAGGTCAGAAACTACCTTAGTCAGTCACCTTTGGACCCTTTCCAACATCTCTTCATCCTTCTGAAAACCCAGTGACCAAATCTGGGCACAATAATCCATCTGTGGCCTAATCAAAGCCTTATACAATGGAACAAGAATCTCCCTACTTCTACATGTCAGTGTCCTCCGCATCATTCCCATCAGAAGCCTTTGTGTTGTCTTCACAATTTTGGCGATGTGTCCCCTGAATTTTAGATCCTTATCCACTATCACTCCCAGATCTCTTATTTCCTCTACCTCCAACAATATATTCTCACCAAGCATAAATTCTGCATCCCATCTTTGTTTTCCAAATTTTAAAACCTTACATTTTGCAACATTGAACTCACATCTCCATTTGCTTGCCCAATCACTCAATTTATTCAAGTCTTCTTGCAAGGCCACAACATCCTCACTACTCTTTATGGTTTGTCCCAACTTTGAATCATCTGCAAACAACTGAATATCTCCATCCAAATCTTTGGCAATATCATTAATATACAAGTTAAATAGTAATGGCCCTAAAACAGACCCTGAGGCACTCCACTAGTGACTTTCCTCTTCCTGGATATTGCACCCACATACACAACTTGTTGATACCTATTAGATAGCCAGTCTCCAATCCAATGCACTAATCTAATATCCAACCCCATCTGCTCTAGTTTGACTGTCAACTTATCATGAGGTACTCTATCAAAAGCTTTTGCGAAATCCAAGTATATTACTGTGTAGCCTTCTCCTCTGTCCAAGGAAGCAGTCACTTTATTGTAATAAGTAAGTAGATTACTAAAACATGACCTCCCTTTAGCAAATCCATGCTGTCCATCAAAGATTATACCATTGTTGTCAACCCAACTCTGGATCCTAATTCTCACAAGCTTCTCCAACAACTTAACCACAACACCTGACACAGAGGTAGGCCTATAGTTTGATGCTTGAGTTCGATCACTCCTTTATGAAGTGGCAAAATCTTGCCCTCCTTCCACTCTTTAGAAACTTGACCAAGTGCAAGACTCGTATTAAAAAAAGATGTCAAGGCAGGTGTCAACTCTCTGGCACATTCCTTCAGAATACGCGGTGATATATTATCAAGTCCCACAGCCTTATTTACATCTAGTTTACTCAACTTCCCAAACACCTCTTGCTCACTTACAGTCAGTCTCTCCTCCCCATCATCAACTGCTCTTAATCTCTCCATGAAGTCACATTCACAAGATTGAAAGATCTTTATGAACTGCTCATTAAGTATCTCCACCACACATTCTGCAACAGCTGTCTTTATACCATTTTCTCCAATGAATGTTATCCTTTCATATTCATTCTTTATTTTGCTGGCTACATATCGAAAGAACTCCTAGGATTCTTTTTGGCTTCATTAGCTAACTGCGTTCATACCTCTCTTTAGCTACTCTCACCAACCAAGTCACCCTCCTTACCTGGTCATTGATCTCTTTTCCAGCTAACTCCTTATTCCACGCTACACCCACAAGCTGTCCCTGAGCTTTTCATAATCATCCCCTTGTAGTTCCACATACACCCGTTTCACGATGGATCCTGGCAATTCCTTTCAAAATCCAACAAAACAAATCACATCATTAATATTACACAACCATTTTCTTTATCCAACTCAAGAATAACTTTATTTATAAGAAACTGAGCAAGACCAACTCTTCACAAAACCATGCCACCCTATCCCTTTATCAACTTCTCCAATATCTTAATTACCACTCCTGAGATACTGATCAGTATAGAACTACTTCTGTCTTGGAGCTTCTGTTATGTAATGGAACTCTTTGGTCCTCTTTCCAATCCTGTGGCATCTTCGCAGAACTGAGACTTACATTAAATAGCTTGGTTCAAGGGGATGATCATTGTCTCTTAATAAACAGGCTGCTATCTCATCTGATTCAATGGCCATATTTGCAATAAGGTTCTGCAATATCATAAGCACCTCCAATTCATCTGCCTCTATTCTGACATCTGCCAATGTCACACATATGGCATTGCAATATCCCACGTGGATGGTATGGCATTGCAAAATGACCAATGAATAATTCAACTATTTTGCATCTCTACCATTCTCTTGCCTCTCTACCATCAGCACTAATTAAAGTTATCCATTACTAGTCATTCTTCCTTCTACTTTCATATAACAAAACAAGTATTTTCTGTGGCCTGTTTTATTATCTTTCTTTCATAATCTACTTTTGTCATATTTACTATACTGGTCACCCTTTTCATCTACATTTTGTGCTGCTCAGGAGCTTGCTAATTACCTTTCTCTTTATATGCCCCTCTCACATAATGATGCTATTCATTCATCTGATTTATCTTTCTGATTGAGTATACAGTCTGATACTGCTTCTTAAAACATTTCTTGACCATCTCACAAGCACTGCTAACATTTTTTTCTTCTTCTACATTTTTATGGCATGGCACTATTCCAAGCTACCTGTTCAGTCTGTCATAATCATTTGCATTGTAATTCCACCTATACCTCATATTAGCTGAAAATCTGTATGTATGTCTGGTAATCTCCCAGATCAAGACCATGCTCACTCTTCCCAATTAGAAGCAGTGGCTACTCTGGTTAGTGTTAAGTTCTCTGATACTATTACCAGATTGATCCCTCTTGAATGACCTCTCCTCCATTACAAGCTATCTCAGGTAATAATCTCTTAGGAACTATATAAATTCCAATTTCTTCACTCTGTATTTCAATCTTCATTCTTGTAGTTATGATTATTCACCCTAATCTATAATCTCTGTCTTATTTGAAACGAATGTTCACATGTAAAGACAAGGATGTTATTTTGCCTCTTTACAAGGCCTTGATAAGATCTCACTTTGACTATTGTGTGCAGGTCTGGTCTCCTGGTTTCCATTGTGATTCTGATATATTAGAGAGAGTACAAAGGAGAGTGTTAAAAATGATATCAGGATTGTGGAATACTGATTTTGAAGACAGATTGAGAATTTGTAGACTGCAGATAGCAAACAGGAGAAAGAGGGGTGATATGATTAAGACTTACAAACTTCTGAAAGACTCATACAGGGATTTCAATTGATGGAATTTTTCAATTTATGGAGGGTGCAGAAAGAATGAGAGGTCATCCTTGGAAGCTGAGAATGAATGCTGCTAAGAAAGGTGTGAGGGCTAGATTTTTCTCTCATAATGGTGCGTGATTGGAATGGATTGCCACTGGATTGCAACCGGTGTGAAGGAGTTCAAGAATAAGTATGATAGCTGGTGTGCGTAGCATGTGGCCTCCCTTGATGAGTCTCTAACTCCCTGGAGGTTTCTCTTAATAATAATAATAATAATAATATAGCAACCAAATATATATTTCATCCTGGTAGCTTCTACTTCACATCAAATAGTTTTAAATGCACTGTCCTCTGCTTTCCTGCCCTGTTGAACTCCTGTTATTTTTGGTTTCAATTCTTCTGCCATCATCAACAACAAAAAACAACCCCACCTATCTTGTTTCCTCTGTCTTCTTCTTCTCTGAAAATCCTATATACCTATTCCTATAAATCCTCTGCCAATAAGTCTCACTAATATCTATAACGTTTGGCCAAGTTGAACTATAACCAAGGCTAAAAACTCTTCCTGCTTATTCCAGATGCTTTGGGCATTAGTATACAAACTACAATATCCTATTTGTCCCACAACTTCTCTAACAAATTGTGTTGCTTATCCTACATAATTTCAGAACCTGAGAAGCTAATACCAGCATCATTTCATCATGCTTTACTCAATTGCCTCAACATTGCCTGCACCCATACTTACATTCGTCTCCCCCACGCTAAAAAACTAGTTCCCTGATTCTTCTTCCAAATTCTCATTGAACAATACTTTATGAAACTTAACTTCGCATCCAAATGTAAACCATTAATCTTATGTGAGTCCTATCATCCACTGAACTCACCATAGTCACCAATTCTTAACTCACCTCTATCATAATGTGGAAACAGACTTGCCTTCTTGAGAGACTCATATTAAATAGATGTGCCAAAGGCACCATGAATTCTCTTGAGTATTACTTCAAGACACTTAGAGATGTATTGTCAAGTCCTACTGTCTTGTCAATATTAAGTTTAAATTAAACTCGCCAAGAAATTATATTCTTGTTTTATCTTTAATTCACAGCAAGTAAAGATAGTTTGCATGTGAAGTACATTTATGACTAGGCTACTTGTACAGAAGGCAATGACTTCACATTGCCTTTGTATCCCATAATGCAAAGTACACACCCTATCTGCCATGTGTAGTGCTATGCATTGTGGGAAGGACCACTGCCCAGATTGGTTTAACCATTATTGAGGTCTATCAGTGGGAGCCATACCCAGAGGAGATACCAAGGTTATATTAATGCAAGATTGTATTAGTATATGACGTCTGCATTAATATATATTAATAATAATAATTATTATTATTATTTTGTAAGCAATGATGGGATGCAAAGTATACACCTGGTGGACAAGCTCTGAAGGAGGTGGAGGAGATGAGAGATCTAGGAGTGGTGGAGGACAAGGACCTGAAATTCAGGGACCTCATTGCACAAGTTGCGAAGATGTCACGTCAGATAATGGAAATGATGCAGAGGATGATGACATGCAGAAATTAAGAGGTTATGATGCTATTGCATGAGACCTTGATCAGGTCTCTTATGGATTATTGTGTACAGATTTGGTCACTGGGTTTTCATGATGACAAGGATATGTTAGAATTAATAATGTATTAGTATATTAGTATATTGGAATATGAAGTAAGACAAGAGATTGAGAGAATGTAAACTGCAGAGCCTCATAAGTAGCAGGAGGATGGGAGAGATATGATTGAGACATAAATTAATCAGGGGTTGTATCAGGTTGACACAGAAGAAATTTTTCAATGGGAGAAGGTAAAACAAGAGGCCATCCCTAGAAATAAGGAGGACATGAGAGAAGTAAGGTGCAGGTTCTTCACATGGAGAGTGGTTGGTGATTAGAATGCACTGCTTGGGTGTGTTGTGAATGTAGAGACACTGAATCAGTTTAAGGCATGGCTAGATGATATTTGTGTGCAATAGTGTGCACTGCACCTCCCACGATGAGTCTGATTCCATGAAGGTCAGATGATTATACATGTCTGAAATGGCATGTGCTTTGCATTATGGGATACAAAGGCAATTAATATGAAGTTGCATGCCTCTATATACAAGTAGCCTAGTCGTGAATAAAGATCAAACCCAGACCAGTTTTTATTTAATGATGAGATTTCAATAAAGGTACAAACTGGTCTGGGTTTGACCTTTATTCACCACTAGGCTACTTGTATATAGAGGCATGTGACTTCATATTAATTGCCTTTGTATCTCTTGCTGCTCTGCAATGCCACAACATCTGCTCTACTTGTTATAGCTTTTCCCAACTTTGCATCATCAACAAAACATCCCCAATGTCATTAGCATACAAGTTAAACAATAATGGTCCCAAAACAGATCCCTGTGGCATTTCCCTAGCGACATTCCTCTTTTAGGATACCACTTCTCCATATACAACCTGCTGATGCCTGACAGCCAATCAGCTATCCAATTTATTAGTCTGTTATCTAATCCCATCTGTTTTCAATTTATCTGCTAGCTTGTCATGTAACCTAACCAAGGCCTTTGAAAAATCCAAATACATCACTGTACATGCATCTCCTTTATAGAGTGAATTTGTCACCTGTTGTAATATGTAAGCAGATTGCTGAAATGATCTCCCCCTAACAAATCCATACTGATCATCATAAAGAATACTGCTATTATCTAGTCCTCACCCAACTTCTCTAATATCTTAACAACAACCACAGACACACAGATTGGCCTATAATTTGTAGCCTTAGTCTTACCTCCCCCCTTTGTGAAGTGAAACAATTTTTCCCACTCCCCATTCCTTTGGGACTTGCCCTGTTGGAAGGTTATTTAAATAGTCATGCCAAACTTGCCATTAATTCCATAAAGCATTCACTCATTGCTCTTGAATCCTATTGCATTATTAATATCAAGTTTATTTAATTCCTCATATGCTTCTTGCTCATTTGGCATCAGTCCCTCCTCTGCCATATCCTCTATACGCCAGCTTCTCCTGAGGTTACTATCACAATGAAATACTCTGATAAACTGATCACTGAATAATTCAGCTATATCCTCTGCATTGGTAACCATCAACTAGTGTCATCAACTAGCATCATCCTCCCACAGTCATTTTCTGTCTACTTGCTACATATTGAAAGAACTCACTAGGGTTTTTCTCATCTTGATTGACTAATTTCTCATACTGCACTTTTGTTGCCTTTACCAATTTTGGAAGCAACACAACATTCATCTTGCGTTGCCTCCACAATCCCTTCCAGATTTCACAACTAATCTCTTCATTCATCCATTTTACTTCTACCTTATTTTGTTTTTTCACCTTTGGGATATACTCAGACATTGCTGCTGTTAAAGAGCTGTTGATCAATGCCCACACAGCATCTATATCATTTTCATTCAACTCCTCTTTCCATGCTATAGCTCCAAGTTGTCTCCTAAGCTATCCATAATCACAAGTCTTATAGTTCCACATATATCCCTTTGTTGGATTCTAATTATGTAGAAAATAGAATAAATGTTATTTGATTCATAATCCAACATGATTTTCCGTCACAAGAACTATATTTGTAAATATTATTTAATGTAAATATCATAAATTATAATTGATATCATATAACTGCCCTAATTATATCAAGTTTTTAATTATTTAATCAAAAGAAAGTGTTAATGATAAAGAAGTTCTGTATTAAATATTAATAAGCTGTTTTATTTATTGTTATGTCAATATTGTAAGAACTTATATTTGTAGTTTAACTGCGCATTTATTGAAATGCGATCATTCTATTTATTCTTTTTGTGAAAGCTTAATGTCATGTAATAACTCAATGTAGTTGTATAGCCTAATGTAACATTCGCGAGAATGTTTACGTCTATCGGTTGTCATAGAGACGCATGGAAATAAACGAGCGCGTGTGAAGGGAGCGTTTGTAGAGGAGAAGAGAAAATAGATACGTAGTAGTAAGTAGGGAGTTGGAAGGGAACTTTGGAACTATAAGGTAGCAAGGAAGTAAACTAAAGAAGTAGAAGTAATTAAAAGATTCCTAAGGATAGGAGTTGAGTAGATATTTTTTTATATAAGTGAATCTTATAGTTGGCTGAAAGCAAAACCAGCCGTAGTAATAAAAAGAAATTATTGCCGTAATCGGATAATTAGAGAACTGGACATTCAAAGAAGAATACTGAAAAAATCCAGTCAGTCTACAATTACGACTTATTTCTGTACTACCATGAAAGGGAATTGTACGGAGTTAAACTAGTTGATGAATGATAAATAAGAATAATTAATGTACCTTATAGTTGTTATCTGGATTTTTGAAGCGCGATTAGTAATGTTTTAGTTATTTAGTGTTTCGTAAGTGTGATAAATACAATTTGAAAGTGTGCTCACAAAATATTGGAAGTACTGAAGATTATTTCTGGTAAGGACAGTCATATTAGTTTATTTCAGTGTATGCAGATTTAAGTATTAGTTCCGTTGCGCTGTTTCTAACATTAACTGTAGCTTACCATCGAGGCTGAGAGTTGAAAATATAGACATTGAAGTGATATCTACCTTGGTTAGTGCCTGTTATGAGTTAATCGTAGAGTGTAGCTGAGAGATACATGGAAACTGAATAAATAAGAAATTCTATTGTAATAATTTGAGTAAAGAAACTTTGTGATTCTGAAACTGTGAATTTGTTTGAGAAAGTTTGAAAGATTGGACTAATATGAATGACTTGACTTGATGTGCTAACTTGACTGGTTTGTCATATTTAGAAGTGGAATTTATGTATTTGTCAAATAACCATATATTAAATATTTTGTTTGTTAATTTAAATATTGTGTTTGCCTGAATTTCTTTTTACTGCACCGTTCACAAAAACTCGAATCTAGCGGGAATCCCAGAAAGAAAGAAAATAAATACCATCGGCCTGATTGAATGAAAAGACTGCTAACTAATTTTGAATTAAACTTACTAATTCATATAGACTTATCTAAGGATAGAGTGGTGCAGTATAATAGAAATTTCTCTACCCTTAGATCAGTGATTAATTTGCAATTAGTTTTCCTTTATTTTATGAAAGTGACTTTTAGCAAGATGGCGGATTCGAACGTCAAGAGAACACGTCACGACACCTTCTTATATGGTTTCATATGTGACTAGCAATCCAGGTGATCATTTCATGGTCATTCTTGCCAACCAAGGGAAGATTAGACACTCTATTCACAATTACATTGTTGGATGATATAACTACATCTAAGACTCTTAACCCTCATATGCCCTTGTTACATACTGTTGTCTCTTAAAAGAACTTGAGAAATTCATTCTCCTTATTCTCTGATGTTCTCTCCTCATTCCAGTCAATGTTGCTGTAGTTGAAATCAATGATAACGATCACTCTTTGCTTGCTCGCTAAGCCAAGTTGCATCTACATTTGTCTCCTCCTTCCACCCTCCCTAGCTTGTAGCAATGCCCTACCAAATATCTCATTCTATCAACCTCCACTTGACACCATACTGCTTCAAAATTACTGCCATCTTTTTCTCCTTGTATCTCAACCTCACACAGACATAAATCCCTTGCTGTCATCAGCATCACCTTTCATCTCCTTTATTTCTCCTGGCATTCATACATATTCCCCATGAAGTGTTATATACTTATTACAACACTGCTGCATCATTTGCAATCCTCTGAGAAAAGAATCTTTTCCTTGTTGCACAAACCTGTCCTCAACTGCAGATATGACTTCATGTGTGGTAAATTCTGTTCGTTTCAAGTGTTTCTTTAAATTTGAAATAGAAAATAGTCAGATGGGGTCAGGTCTGGTGACTAAGGTGAGGCAGACAGACAGTGAAAGCTCAAGTTGTGTATTGTCTGTTGGATTTCGTGAGCAGGTGTGCTGTCCTGCAAAAGCAACATGAATCTGCTGAGGTTCCTGTGGCCTTTTCCTTCAGTACCTCCTTCAATTTATTCAGAGCTGTTGAATAAATTGCTGTAACAGTTTCACCTTTTTTTTGTGGTACTTGGTAAGTATATTCCAAAAGACAATGGCAAGAACATTCCCTGCTGACTTTTGGGTTCAGAAGTTCTTTAACCATGGAGAATGTTTGTTTCTCCATTCCATTGACTGTTGTTTGGGTCTCTGGGTCATAGTGATGAAGCCGTGTTTTATTAACGGTCAAAACAAATTTGCACCTGATTTCTCAAAATGACCCAAAAACCTTGAGATGACCACATGCTCTCTCTCTCTCTCTTTTGGTCAGCATTTAAACATTGGGGGACCCACTTCGCCGAGCGCTTCTGCATGTCCAGACATTGGTGGATAATAATCCCATCTCATTCCCTGCATATCGCCAAGAGTTTTTGCAAGGTTTTTTGCGTATTTGTCTATCATCAAGAATCATCTCATGCAATGCATCGATGTTTTCAAGTGTGATCGCTGTGGAAGCTCTTCCTGATATGGGGGTATCTGTTGTCTCAGGATGTCCAGTTTTAAACTTTGCTGAGCTGAATATGTCATTTAATTTGTTGAATATGCTGAAGCACAGTCCCCTAAAGTCACACAAAGTTTGGTGAATCTCATTTGTGGACTTTTCTTGCAGCATGAAAAACATGATGAAACATGGGGGGTTAAAGGGTTTTAAGATATCTTCTTTCTCATTGTTATATCGAATGCTTTAATATAATTTTTGTTCTAGATGTTTATTAGAATTTTTCATACCCCCCCCCCCCCCATAGTTCACGGTCTATCTCCCTGATGATGTCCTTGTCACACTCGATGAAACGTATTGGAGTTCTTGAATAAATTCTATATAACTTTTGGTACACATGTAAGCTGTGAAACGTACTTCAATATATCTAGTTCACATGTTATATTAAAGCTATTAAAGGCAAAGTCTGACATGAAGAAAGATCTAATGAGCAATTTCCAAATATCACACAGGATCATTCCTTCCTACTGGGTGCTTTGTGAATGGATGACCATAGCAGATTTGTATTTTAGTGATGTTATAGTTCATTTTAGCCAGATCTCTATTGGAGATCCTAAATACCATCATAATACAATTTAATGGAATAATTTTGCTACAGCACAAAAAAAAATAACTAAACAACAGGCTTAATCTGTTTCAATATTTTGTCTCTATCACAGACACATCTTCGGGAATCTTAAAATTGTAATAACACACGCAAAAACATAAAAACCAATAAGTGGAAGAAATGATATTAGACTATATGATGAGGGGAACTTTTGGGTTCAGCACTCTATGGGTGCTGTTGGCTAGACTTAGATGTTGGACAAGAAGCCTAAGAATTAAAGTTTTCCAAATCTTGGGAAGTTTAACGCAATCATACCTAATCTTAATATGATTTATTTATATTTTTATTATTTAAATATGGTTTTTTAAATCTGCTACTGATTCTAAAAAGAGTCTTTCAAGTTTGTATTTACTGTGATGGAAATCAGATGGAAGAAAACTAGTTTTCTTCCATCTGATTCTGTGCATGGTATCCAAGGCATGGTTTGCTAATGTGATTGACCATAATTGTAGTGGCAGATGTATTTTTTGTGTTTATCTAGGTGGATGTTAGCAGATCTCCCAATCTGACCATAATATGATAAGTTGCAAGAACTAGAAAACTTGTAATACCTGGAATACAGAGGGGAGAAAGTAGATCCTTATGAGAGTGGATAAGGAAAGCCAGCTTCAAATGAGGTTCGAAAGCAGTGGAGATTATATTTCTTTAAAGTTCTGGCTATTTTTTCTGAAGTGCCCCAGATATAGGGAATAGTAATGACATTACTATAGTTTATGTTGAGAGGGATGTGGAGAGGTGGAAGGGATAGATAATTTGTAGATTTTTTGGCATTGTAACCTTTGGAAAAGAAGATTTGGTGAATAAAGGTGATTTCTGCTGTGAGGGAAGCTTGGGTGAACGGAGGTTTGAGGCTTTGTTGACAAGGGTTTCATGACACCATACTGTTGAGAAGGTGGATGATGGGAAAGTTTATTTAGGTTTACAGAAAATCCACCTGTGTGGGTGGGTTTTCTGTAAACTACAAAAGAAAGGGTGCTATTTGGGCACATGTGCGATTAGAGTATCTGAAAAAGACAAACTATTGTTATTTTCTTTTTCAATAGTGAACTGGATTCTAGGGTGCTGACTGTTGAGGTGGAGGAGGAAAGAATAATGTTTGAGGCTTTGTTGACAAGGGTTTCATGACACCATACTGTTGAGAAGGTGGATGATGGGAAAGTTTATTTAGGTTTACAGAAAATCCACCTGTGTGGGTGGGTTTTCTGTAAACTACAAAAGAAAGGGTGCTATTTGGGCACATGTGCGATTAGAGTATCTGAAAAAGACAAACTATTGTTATTTTCTTTTTCAATAGTGAACTGGATTCTAGGGTGCTGACTGTTGAGGTGGAGGAGGAAAGAGTAATGTATCTGAACTATGTTGCCAAATAGAGAACACATTAATATATTTTAACCAAATAAAAGATTTGAGACTGGCAGTATCGAGCACGTTTTTCAAAATTTTCCATAAATTAGCCAAAGAGGGAGAAGAGTGGAGAGCCCATGGATGTAATAGAAGTAACTTCTGTTTGTATAAGGTGCCACCTTCCAAGAGAAGTGATCAGTATGGATAGCAAAATTAAAGACATCAATACTCTCAGAGGATAAAGCATTTTTCAATAAATTTAGAGTGTCAGAAAGGGAAATATTTGTGGATAAGAGGCTGACATCAAAGCTCAACATGATATTATTATATAAATTCTGGATTAAGGATTAGAAATGTGTGGAATATTTTTATATAAGTGTGACCAGTAAGCAGGATTAAAGATCTGGATAACCATTTTGCTAATTTAAAGAAGGAGGGAGGGGGGGGAGGTCAGTAGCATCTACTACGGAGTGGAGAGGGTAATTGAGTTTATGAATTTTTGACAAATCACCATATCTGCAAAACTAAAAGGTTTGAGTTTTTTGACAACTTTAGGAGACCAAGATGCAACATTTTTTAGAAACTTTTGATGTTTTTTTTCTGAGACTTGGTAGGATCATAAACTAGCAGTTTATAAGTGGTACCATCTTTGAGCAGTACATTTATTTTCCAATTATAATCACTGAAAATACGATAAAAGTAGCATCAACTTGATCAATTCTAGTAATAATCATGTTGTTATCTTTGAGGAGTTGATGTAGCGCATAGAGCTGACTATTGGAAAGATTTCTTTTTGGTGGCAATGTTTATGATATTAGCTATGTCAAGCCTGATGTTGTTGGCTACATTAGGTGATATGTTGTGTACCACCATGCTATATATGCTACATGATTTCCAAACTAGGCACTTGCCAACCAAGGAGCTACTGCAAAAGTTGTGACCAAGGCTAAGCACACTAATGGCTGTTTCATTGAGTCTTTTTGATAACAGGTTAATGATAGGTTAAATACTTGTATCCTAAATACCAAATTTCATTAAATTCCATCCAGCCAGTATAGAATTATTAATATCAGTTTAATTGTTTTGCATTTGAAACCAAAACTGAACCACATGGATATTGCCTTATGTCTATACTAAATCTCATATTTTATTGACTTCCATCAAACTAGACCAGAGTTATTGCAACAACAACAGTTACCACACCATATCATTTTGATATGTTTTGCTCTTTGTGATCCTTCAAATGATCCAACCAAAACAAAAAGGAGACTGGCTTGACAAAATTTTTTTAAAGGTTTACAGATATCAAATTTGAGTAAAACTCATTCACTCAAAGTCATAGAATAACTCGTATATGGTCAGACAAATAGACAAAATGACCCTATTCCTATGCATTTTGAAAAATACATCTGAAAATAAGACCTTTTTTTTTTTCTTTAGAATTTTGAAATTTTATAAACAATTTTAAGCATTTTTTTTAATTCCAAAAATGATAATAGATATTGTCAGCCTGGCTGGCCAAGTGGTCAGCATATTTACTTGCCAACCAAACAAGCTGCAGGTTCAAATCCAACCATGGATATACTACAAAAAGTCAAAACGATATATAGGGAAATAAATTAAAACACTATAGGGAAATAAATTAAAACACTATATTTATTTTTGAAGTAACATTCTAAAATGTTATTTTTCTTGCTTTTCTTTTAGCAAAATCGATGACATTGGCGAAGCCTATTTCATAGTAATGTAGGTAATTCTTAATCAATTTTATTTAGAAAACTCCTCTCACAACTAGCAACACTTACAGCAATTGTGAGGAAAATTCACAGTAGTAATACAATATTTGGAAATGAGTTCTGGAGACTGTATTTTAGAATTAACTGCGAAAGTTCAAAAAGGTTCCAAGTGCCGCTTGGGCAGACAAAAAACAGTTTTTTTTGCCAGCAAAAGTTGGTCGATTGGTAGAGCCTCTGCTATTAATGACTTAAGCAAGTTTGAGTGCGGTTAGTAGTTGGAAGGGGACAATCGTTCGATGCTGTTGGCACACTCTTCCTCGATGAGTCTTTGGACTCCCTGGAGGTGTGACATAATAATAATAATATACAAGTAGCCTAGTCGTGAATGAACTTTACGCACAAACTTTATTTGCTTGCATTTGAAGGATAAAACAAGAATATAATTTCTTGGCAGGTTAAATTTAATCCTGCCATGGATATTTGTGATTGTCTCTAGGTGGATGAATTTCATCACCTAATGTGATATCTTACCCTGCTTATCGATGGTCTGAAGTGGCTCGTTCTGTGTTTGATCTCTAAAGGAGGGTCTGCAAATAATAAAAGTATTATGTAAAATTAATAAAAAATAGACGAAAAGTCCTTAGTCCACCTGTAGTACTAATGTACTATAGATTTCCAACTTTTTGTATATGAGAAGTCACATAAAGTCACAGGTTATCATGTTGAGTGAGGAAAAAAAAAATGAGAATTTTGCAAAAAACAGCTTTTATACCAAAATATGCAAATGAGTATCTTGAACAGTAGATAAATCAGAGCAGACAAAGAAAAATTTTGTGGTAAGGTCAAGTAATGAAAAAAGGAGATAAGATAGATATACAGATCTAATGATTAGGTGCATGAGGTACAAAATGAATACCAAGAAAGTGATGGTATGGTTAAGAAAGAGAAAGTGGAGTATGAGAGGGGATTGGCTAGTTAATTATTATTATTATTTGACACCTCCAGGGAGTCCAAAGACTCATTGAGGGAGAGTGTGCCAACAGCATCGAAAGATTGGTCCCCTTCCAACTACTAACCGCGCTCAAACTTACTTAACTGAGCCATTATTAGCAGAGGCTCCACCAATCGACCAACCTTTGCCGGCAGGGAAAAAAAACAATTTTCGGTGCAAATGAAATTCTGGAAGGGTAAGAATGTAGTGGTGAATGAAGGTTAAGGTAGGGGTATAAGAATTAGACAGCAAGCACAGCTGAAGTAGGAGATATTAACTTGAGAAATGAATGATCAGAAGGGTGATGGTATAGAAGGGATGATACTATCCAACAAAGGTTTCATTCTACATGTGGATATAAATAACAACTAGGGAGAGATGGTAGGATGATGGTATATAGCACACTGTTTTTAATAACAGCTAATACTTGTATAGCGAAACAGAATTTAATAACACCAGTATATTTCTTCTTTGTTACAAGGTTATCATCAGGGAGAGAACAGAGGATCAGCCGGCAACATTCAAAAAGCAAGTCACAATACATGAGTCATGTACACATACTAGCCACTGAATTAGAAACCTTTATGCAGAAGTATGCGAATGCCACTTATGCAGCATAAATGCAAAATACTTGGTTGCATGCATGTTCTAGGCAACTATTTAAGAATGCTGCTGGTCAGTAATTGTCAATAGTGTTGATTGCAATGGGAAAAAATCAAAGGATCTTTTGGAGTTTGATAAAGGGCTTTTGTAGGTGCATGTCTGGCTGGAGCCATGATTTTGCAAACAGCAGAACTGATTGGTTTCTTAAATAGTGAGATATCCTAGTGTTTAATCAGGAGAAAAATAACCTACATTGCTTGTCTAAGAGGCATAACTATGGTCCTAAGACAGCTTTCAGGAATGAGATTGCTGTCATCTGAGAATGTTTGTATGGAATACAGAACTTCCTGTGTGCAGCAATTGACTGAAGGAAGGCTGTTCCTGACCCATATCTCACTGAACTAAGTGCAGGGAATTGAAGTGGATCAGTATTGGCAGCCGCATGTCTATACAGAAACTACTGATTTCTGTAAAGAACCCAAAAAGTTCATCTACAATGGTGTCAGGAAGACCATGACTGGACACTGGAAAAAAAGATGCGCAGCTCAACAAGTTATGGTAGACATTGTTTTGGACTGATAGTAGGCAGAGAGAGAGAGAACATTGACTGGATTTCCAAGAAACAAAGAACCCAGCTTGCCTTGTAAACACAACTCAAGGTTCTGGAGGTGGTGTCATGGTGTGGGGCATGTTCTGTTGGTACTGAACATGTCCCCTGATATTTCTGGTAAGTCAAGTGTCCTCCAAGAAATATCTGTGGCCGATCAAGTCAATCCTGCAATGTTGAATTTTTATACAGCAGGTTACAGTTGTTTCATGAACAACAATACTATTGTCCATCACACAAGAATTGTTCAGAAGTGTTTCAGCAAGCATGACAGCAGCTTCCACCATCTTCCCTGGCCACCACAAAGCCTGCTTCTGAACCTCATTGAGAATATATAGGACATATTAGAAAAACAGATCTTGGAACTAAGTCAAATCTTAGCCACTTGGTGAATGCCTGGTATGTTGTAGACATAGATGTAATTCAACACTTTGTGGAATCTATGCCAAACCACATATATTCTGTAATTCGAGCGAAAGGAGGTCCAACATGCTATTAAAAAAATTTCTAATTCAGTGGCTGGTATGTATAGCATGTGCTTACTCCCATGTCAGTCATATCTGAGTAAACAGGAAAATTACTATTATAGCTGAAAGTTGAACTTATTCATTATTGCAAAAAAAATAAAAAATAAAAATAATAAATAAATAAATAAAACAATCATGACCGGTTAATTGCGATTACTTACTAAAACTGAGATATGCATGCAGTCAGAGCAGTTAAGATTCAGACAATGATGTGTGGTTTCAAAAGTTGCAAGAAATATATAATGCACATCAACTAAAGAAAAGAACCTTGGTTTGATTCCAAAGAATTCTGTCTAGTTTCAGTGGCATGGCAAGCAAGGCTATAAAAGACTTACAAAATTCCAAGAATTTAATGTAGTCCTCATATTAGTGGATATGCACAATAGAAAAAAAGGAATAATATGCACAATCAAGGCACCAGAAATACCACTTAAATTTACTGGTCACAAAAAAATTTTACTCGCTGATGCTATCAATTGTGGTAAAAGGTTTGTGTGCACATATATATTTATGACCTCCCCTAACAAACCCATGTTGCTATCTCGAAAGCTTTCTATTCTCAATTCACATTTGTATTTTGTCTCTCTAACACCTTCACTACACTTGATATACACAATGGCCTATAGTTTGATCCTACTGACTTGGATTTTTCCTTATGCAGTGGCACTATTTCCAGGAGCAAGACTCAATTTAGCTGAAAAGCCATAAGATGTTCATGGATTCTAATCTTAGCAGAAAGGACCATCTCTCTAAGTAATGAAGTTAACATAAATCAAGTACTTGATAGGCACTAAGCAAGGAAAGAGGTAGTAACTTGCCTTTGGTGATGAACAATCAGGTGAACTATCAGATGAACAATAAGGATCTTTTTACCATAACTGCAGAGCATGTCAATTAGCACTGTAAGAAGATCCTGATTGTTCATCTGATGTGCTGATAAGTTCTCAAAAGTGTGAGGTAGTCTTATTTATTTAGGTTGGTTCGGGGAATGTTGTAGAACTGCCACAGATTGCAAACATATTCTCTCAGATTTAAATCTGCATCTCATCTCTATAATGAAGTTTTTTTATCAATGAAAATGATCATCAGAATCATTGGCATAGTCTAACAGCTTATGAGTGGCTTTAGTGCAGTGTAGTGTAGTGTAGCTTAGTTCTTGAGAGACAGCTATCTTGAATAATATGCAACAGAGTGCACACAAAGTTGAAAGACTTAAACCTAATCATATCATTAGAGAATGTGATCATGAAAAGAGTTTGGTGAGAATGTGATCATGAATGGTTTGCTCTTCCTCTATTTGGCAAGAGCAAACATGAGATGATTACTGGGTTGTAGAATCATAAGAGAACTTCTACGGGGAAAGGATGTATGTGGAACTACAAGGCTGGTGATTATGAAAAATGTAAGGCAAGTTGGAGCTATAGCATGGAAAGAGGAATTGGGTACAAAGGTCATAGATGCTGTTTGGGCACTGATAAAAAGATATTTAATAGCAGTAATGTCTGAGTGTATTCCAAAGGTGAAAAGGTTAAATAAAGTAGGAGTAAAATGGATTAATGAGGTGATAAGCATTTGCTCAAAAAAAGGCTTTATGAGGGCAGCATTAGATGAAACGTAATAATCAGTTACATGAAGAGTGCAAAGAGAAGCCCAGGAAGGTGACTCAGTTGGTAAGGACAACAGAATGCAGTACAAGCAGAAATTAGCCAATCAAACCATGAAAATTCCTAGAGAATCCTGTTAATATGTGGCAAACAGAAGAAAGAAAGAATGATTATTACAGGATCATGTTATCAGATGAAATTCATAAATTGATAACTACTGCAGAAGATATAGTTGATGTGAACAGTTCTATGACATTTCCTCTTCATGAATGCAACATCATGAACAAATTAAGTATGAAGAGTATGGTGGTGAATAGACAGACAGTGAGAAGCAGGAGGTATATGAGGAATTATGTAAACTTGATTCTTTCTTTTAAGGTTGCACCGTGATCAGCATTCATATTTACGAATTTAGGGACACAGAACACGCATGTTGAAATGATTATTTCACTTATTATTAATAAAATAACACTTGACGTTTCGACCCCTGTATTGAAGTCATCATCATAAAAATACATATGTATATGAAGACAAGCTACATGCTCTTGCACTCTACAAAGGTAAATTGAATCTACGCTGTTAATTGATCTTTTACTTAGCTTGACCTCTAGTGGTTAAAAAAAAAAAAAAAGCCCTGCTAAAGTCCCCCTGTACTAAGCTTTTCTTCAGGACTTGTACAGTTCAGGTTGCTATACTAAGATTTTCTTCTGGACTTGTACTGTTCAGGTTGCTATTGAATGTTAAAAAACTTCACCAAGTCATCTTGTATTGAGATTTTTCTTTGGCTTGTTCTGGTTGCTATAATGGTTGTAAATGGGTCCTCCACATTCTTGGAATGGTTAGACCGTCATTTTTATTGAGATTAGGATTGTGTTTGAGCATTTCACATGCTTCTTTAAATTTCCTCTTGAACAGGTTTTGGTGCGGTGTAGGGATTTGTACCTTTTTCAGTCAAGTCTGTGGCATGTCTGGTGTGCGTGGTCTGAAAGGCCGGTTTTTCAAAAATGGAGGTATTTAATGTGTCGTTTGTGTTCATTCTTCCTAATTGGGATGGTTTGCTCTGTTTCCCCTATATATGGTAAGTTACATGTGCATTGTATTTTATAAACCCCTGGGTGGGCTAGGTGTGGAAGAGGATCTTTGGAAGAACTGAGTAGGTGTCTTAATTTTGTCGGGTGTTTAAAGGTGGTTTTGATGTTGTATTCATGTAGTGTTCTGTCAATTTTTTCGGAAATGCCTATAACATAAGGAATGGCAATGGCATTCTTGAAATCTTTTTTGTTTTTTGTGGTGTCTCTGTGGAGGATCTTGTGAATAGTTTTTTTTTACTGTATCCATTTTTTATAAATGTATGGTTGATGATCTCGTATTCCTGGATTAGAACTTGCTCATTTGAACAAATAGTTTGAGCTCTGCGTTTAAGGGTGCTAATGACAGCTAGTTTTTGTGTTGGGTGGTGGTAAGAATTTCTGTGTGTACTGGCCTGTGGGTTTGTGGTAGACTGAGAAGGAGAGACAGCCTGAGGGAAGACGTGTGGCAAATGTGTGTCTAGGAAGGGAAGAGATTTCTATTTCAATGGTGAATTGGATAGGTTTGTTTTGTTTGTTTAGGTGGCTAAGGAATGTATTTAGTGCTTCGCGGCCGTGGGGCCAAATGGTGAAAATATGATCAACGTAGCTGAGCCAAATTTTGGGCTTTAGGCACACTGAATCTAGAGCTAGTTGCTTAAAGTCTTCCACATAAAAGTTAACTATTGGGGGGTAAAATGGTGAGTGGAGTGGAGTACTTGGACAAAGAGGGCGTGTGGAAATATGTTCTGTAGGAGCACAATAGTATCATTGATCAGGACACTGATGAAAAGGGTAGTTATGTCAAAGCTGACTAATAAATCTTGATCGTTGAGTGCAATGTTTTTAATTTTGCTTATGAAATGTGTATTTTTTTATGTAGGAAGGGGAATGACCTACCAATTCCTTGAATTTTGCTGCTAATTTTTTGGCTAAGTGGTAATTCAGGCTATCGATTCCTTCAACAATCAGACGTAATGGCATGTTTGTTTTGTGTACTTTTAGCAGGCTGTAAATTCTGGGCAAGCAGGCATAATGAGGTATTAGTTTTTTGGTAGTTTCTTCTGGTCATGTGTTAACGGATTTAATTAATTCAGTTGTTTTCATTTGGATGCATTTCGTTGGGTTGTAGTTTACCATCTGGTAGGTGTTGTGGTCTGTTACCAGATGGTTTATTTTTTCTATGTAGGTTGTCTGATCAAAACAACAATAGCATTCCCTTTATCTGCTTTTGTGATTATAATGTCCTTGTTAGTTTTTAGAGATTTGATGGCCAGTTTTTCCGTTTTGTTTAAGTTGCTGCCTAAAACCCAAAATTTGGTTCAGATACGTTGATGATATTTTTGCCATTTGGCCCCACAGCCACGAAGTACTAAATACATTCCTTAGCCACCTAAACAAACAACACAAACGTATCCAATTCACTGTTGAAATAGAAAAAACAACTCTCCTCCTTTCCTAGACACACCTCTCACCAATCTTCCCTCAGGCTGTCTCTCCTTCTGAGTCTACTGCAAACCCACACACAGGCCAGTACATACACAAAAATTCTTACCACCACCCACCACAAAAACTAGGTGTCATTAGCACCCTTAAACACAGAGCTTGAACTATTTGTTCAAATGAGCAAGCTCTAAACCAGGAATAAGAGATCATCAACCATACATTTATAAAAAATGGATACAATAAAAAACTATTCACAAGATCCTCCACAGAGACACCACAAAAAACAAAAAAGATTTCAAGAATGCCATTGCCATTCCTAATGTTAGAGGCATTTCATAAAAAACAGACAGAACACTACACAAATACAACATCAAAACCACCTTTAAACGTCCGACAAAATTAAGACACCTACTCAGTTCTTCCAAAGATCCTCTTCCACACCTAACCCCCCCCCCCCAGGGGTTTACAAAATACAATGCACATGTAACTTACCATACATAGGGAAACAGGGTGAACCATCCCAATTAGGAAGGACAAACACAAATGACACGTTAAATACTTCCATTTTTGAAAAAACCGGCCTTTTTGACCATGCACTCCAGACATGCAGTGGCATAGCTGGGGGGGGGGTGCGCAGAGGGGGCAGTCTGCCCTGGGCAGCACTTTGAACCTTTTGAACTTTTGCAGTTCATTCTAAAATACAGTCTCGAGAACTCATTTCCAAATATTGTAATACTACTACGAATTTTCCTCACAATTGCTGTAAGTGTTGCTAGTTGTGATAGAAGTTTTTCTAAATAAAATAGATTAAGAATTACCTACATTACTATGAAATAGATTTCGCCATTGTCATCGACGATTTTGCTAAAAGAAAAGCATGAAAAATAACATTTTAGAACATTGAAGTTAAAGTTTTACTTCAAAAATAAACATAGTGTTTTAATTTATTTCCCTATATGTCGTTTTGACTTTTTGCAGTATTTTTGGTGTGTGTTGAGAGGGACGGAAAACTCAGGGACTGCCCCGGGTGGCAAAAGCTCTAGCTATACCACTGCAGACATGCCACAGAATTGATTGGGAAGGTACCAAGTCCTTACACTGCACCAAAACTTCGTTCGATGCAAATTTAAAGAAGCATGTGAAATGCTCAAACACAATCCTAATCTGAACAAAAATGACAGTGCAACCATTCCAAGAATGTGGAGGACCCATTTACAACCATTATAGCAACCAGAAAGCCAAAGAAAAAATCTCAATACAAGAAGACTTGAAGTTTTTTTTTTTTTACATTCAATAGTAATCTGAATGGTACAAGTCCAGAAGAAAATCTTAGTATAGCAACCTGAACTGTACAAGTCCTGAAGAAAAGCTTAGTACGGCAGGACTTTAGCAGGGCTTTTTTTTTTTTTTTTTTTTTTACCACTAGAGTTCAGGCTAAGTAAAAGATCAATTAACAGCATAGATTTAATTTACCTTTGTAGAGTGCAAGAGCATGTAGCTTGTCTTCATATACACGTATTTTTCTGATGATGACCTCAATACAGAGGTCGAAAAGTCAAGTGTTATTTTATTAATAATAAGTAAAATAATCATTTCAACAAGTGTTTCGTGTCCCTAAATTCGTAAATATGAATGTAAACTTGATGTTAAGGCAATAGAACTTGACAACATGTCACCATGTGTTTTGAATGAATGCTCTAAGAAATTAATGGCACCCTTGGCACCTGTTTAACATGAGTTTTGCAACAGGGGAAGTTCCAGAGAAGTGAAAGGTGGGAAAAATTGTTCCACTTTGCAAAGACAGGGGAAATAAGAGGCTACAAATTATAGGTCATTCTGTATGTGTGGATTTGTCATTAAGGTGCTAAAAATTGGTAAGAATTAGGATTCAGAAATGGATTGATAATAGCAGTATTCCTTATAATGTCAGCATGGGTTTGTAAAACAGGTGGTGAGGTGGTCATATTTTAGAAATCTGCTTATATAATTCAGCAGATAAGGGATATGCATATACAGTGGTTTACATTGATTTTTCAAAAGCCTTTAATAGATTTGCCATGTGACAAGCTGGTAACTAAATTAAAACAGATGGGATTGGATAAGGAACTAAATATTTGGATAAGTGATTGGCTGTCTGACAGATATCAAAGAATTGTGATGGGAAAATGGTATTCCAAAAGAGGAGGGTCACTAGCAGCATGATAAAGAGGTCTGTCTGCCTTGGGATCATTGTTGTGTTTGACTCGTATATTAATGATGTTGGGACAAGCTTAACTGGAGATATGTAGCTGTTTGCAGATGGTGCAAAGTTGGGATGAAATATAAGGAGTAGAGCAGGTGTGGCCTTACAGGAAATTCTGAATAGATTTTGTGACTAGAGCTTCTAGTTCAATATGGAAAATCTCGAAATTTGGTAGGATGCAAAGTATACAATTAATGAGCAAATTCTAAAAGAGATGGAAGCAATGAAAGAGCTGGGAGTGGTGATGGAGAGAGACTCGAAGAATGGGATTGCATTTAAAAAACTGGGAAAGCATCACACGGATTATGGCAATCTTCAGGAAGACCTTGACATGCAGCAGGCTGCATGTGGGACTACTCTAGTAATCTGGTTTTTCAAGTGAACGAAAATATCTTAGAGAGGGAACCAGAGAAGATTCACTAAGTCAATGTCTGGTTTCTGAATATGGAAAATCATATAGTAGTGAGTGATAAGGTAGTAGAACAAGACACCATCTCTTAGAAGCTATATAAGGTGGGTGTGTGAACAAGAGAGGAGGAGCTGGTTCTTTGCATGGGTGGAGTGGAATGTGTTACCTAAGGTTTTGGTAAGTGTAGAAACTGTGAATATGTTTATGCACAGTTCAATTATTTTGCTTGAGATTGAGGACTTCCCATGATGAGTCTTTTGACTCCACAGATGCCTGATAATAATATTTGATACTTCTGTAGCACAGTTGGAAAAATAATGGTACATTGAGCAATTAGATTGGAAAAGATCTCCTTTTGATTCTTATCATGACCAGAGGAGGAATTTTTACATAGTAAATTATCCTTGCCAAGGGATTATATTCATGTTTAATCCTTTATCCAAGTGTCACTCAACTAGTATAGAATTATTAATATCAATTAAATCGATTTTCCAATAAAAATATGCTGCTTATAATCATATTCTTATGCATATTCAAAAGTCGTGAAGCTACTCCACATGCAAACACAAAGTTTGCATGTGGAGTAGCTTCACGACTTTATATAATCATGAATACCTTATGGAAATTTCATATGGGTAACTCTGATTTTTCATTCAGCTTTTTTTTAAAATTTTTTTTTATGTTGGGCCCATATACAGGAAGTTGGCTGGTCAACCTATAATACGTTAGTACCGTATATGGGTGATGGGTTGTGAAAGGAGAAACTTGTTTA
Source organism: Typopeltis vanoorti (assembly GCF_054136105.1). Taxonomy (NCBI): domain Eukaryota; kingdom Metazoa; phylum Arthropoda; class Arachnida; order Uropygi; family Thelyphonidae; genus Typopeltis; species Typopeltis vanoorti. Next base: position 75,597,281 of record NC_143568.1, read on the forward strand.
CATTTGATTTGAATGCCTGTATATTATATTCCTTGGGAAATACATCAGGGGGAAGACTGTTCCACAGTACTGCAGTAGCAGGGATGAATGAGGAGGAGAAGAAACTTGTTCTGTGGGTTTCGAGGTGTACTGTAAAAGAATGTTGGGTGGCAGCTGTACGTGTTCCAATGGGCTTGGTACAGGGTGGGGGAATTATTGATGCTGTTTCAGATGAACCTTTCCCATGAAAGTATTTATAGAATATACAGATTGCAGAGACCAAGCGTCTATGTGAAAGTGGGGGGAGCGAGTTGGTGAGGGATGGGTCATTTATTAGTCTAATTGCTCTCCTCTGTATTATTGAGTCAAGCATTTTGAAGGTTGGAGCCCCACTCCAGATGTGAGAGCAGTATTCGAGAGCTGGGCAGATTTGTGAATTGTATGCTGTTAACAGCTGTTTAGAAGTGAAGTAACGTCTTGAGCAAAAGAGAAAACCCTAGTTTTTTGGAAACTGAGGATGCAATGGTTGTGATGTGTTTATGCCAGGAGAGGCTTGATGTCAAGGTAATTCTGAGAAGAGAAATTTCCTTTTGTCTGTGAATTTGAGTGTTATCGAAAACAATGCTGGGGGAAAATGGTTCTTTTTTTGTGAGAAATAAGACAGAACTGGGTTTTACTAGCATTGAAGTTGACAAGGTTGTCTGAGCCCCATCAGAGGATGGCTTGGAGGTCAGAATTAAGGGCAGTGGTGGTTGGTGTTCTGAGGGATGAAGTGAGTTGTGTAGGGTAGGGTTTGTCAAATGAAAGGGAGGAATGTAGTGTACTGTCATCTGCAAAACTGTGTATTGGGTTAGAGGTCAACTGAAGTAAGTCATTGATATATAGAAGGAAGAGGGTCGGGTGAGAGAACTGAGCCTTGAGGAACCTCGGCATTAGTTGGATGGTGAGAGGATAGGGAGCCGTCTACCATCACACAGTGTGCATCCAGACAGGAAGCTGGCAATCCATCTGCAGATGGTCCTGAGGCAGTCCAAATGATGGGAGTTTGCTCAGTAAGCCTTTGTGCCAGAATCGGTCAAAGGCTTTGGAGATATCAAGTGCAACTACTTGGGATTCGCCAAATTTCTCCATAGTGCTTGTACAGTGATGGGTGATGTATGAGAGTAGATCTCCTGTTGAATGGCTTTGGTGGAATCCGTACTGGTGGTTGCTTAATAGCTAGGTACCTTACTGGCAACTCACTCTGAGAACACATGCAATTAACAGACAAAAATAACATTAGTATTTTCTATAGATGGTAAGTTGATGGATGGTAGATGGTGCAAAAAAAAAATTATGAAAAGGAGTAATATAATAGCCATAAGATGATGAGAAGGTTTGCAAAATGAATGGATGCTGCAAAGATATCTTCTGAAAAACAGCAAAAATAGTAAACAAGAGAATGGAGAAGTAGATGTTTATATGCATTTCGGTTTTACTCATTAGTCATTTATGCAAGTTATTCTGAAACAACCATTCAGGTGAATAGATTTTTACTCAAATTTGGTACTCGATTTACAAAAAAAATTTTCAAGCCATTCCAAATTTTCGTTTAATCATACCATTTGCAGGAACACACTCACAACATATTGAAGGTATATATAGCTATAGCAATAGCTCTGCTCTGGCTGGATGGAATTTTGAATATGCATAAGAATTTGATTATAAGGAGCATATTTTTATTGGAAAATCGATTTAAATGATATTAATAATTCTATACTAGTTGAGTGAAATTTACTGAATTTGGTATTTTGGATCTCTATTAAAATTTATCGAATCATTTAATTTTTGTTTTCAGTCAAAATCATTTGTACTAGCAAAATTAGGCGAAATTACATGTTTATTGAATTTGATGAAATGTGCTATAACTGTTGACGACCGCGCGGTTAGCCTAGTGGCTTTGCGCTTCGCAACCATATGACTGGGGAAGGAGTGTCCCAAGTTCGATTCCCATTGTAGACATGAGGAATTTGAGGATCTTCCTCAGGCATAGCCAAGTTAGCCAGTCTTGGGCACGGTCAGTAGGGTTTTTTCCGCCAGTTTATCTGGCGTTTTTCATCCCGCAAACAGGCAAACTGGCCCCGTGAACATACACCTCTACAGTCAAAAATATATCCCCCCCAGCGGTAGACCAGGCGACGGGTCGGTTGGGAGTAGTACTAACAAGTAGTCGCATCTAAGTAACACGCGGACCCTGCATAGGAAGCGGGAATAACGCGAAGAAGAAGAAGTGCTATAACTGTTGACCTGTTAGTGGCTTTTGAAGAACCTTTGTAGCTCAGTTGGTGTAGTTGAGCCCTGCTTGGCCAAGTGTATCTGCTCTCCAACCAACAGGCTGCGAGTTCAAATCTCGCTAAGGCATGAATGTTTGTGTTTAGGTGGGAAATGAGTTTCATCGCCTGGTGTGAGACCACTTCCTTGGTTATTTGAGGCATGAAGGGCTGGAAAAATTTCCATGTTTGGTATCTAGAGTATGGTTTCCAGACCAGGTAAAAAAAAAAAAAAAAAATCAATAAAAATAGAAAAAAAAATCTTTAGCCCACCTATGGCATGAATGTACTTTAGGTTTACAATTAAACCTTTCATGAGTGGGAGTCACATAAAAAAAAAAAAAAAAAAAAAATATATATATATATATATATATATATATATATATATTATTATCCTAAGATCCCATGGAGTCAAACTCATCTAGGAGATTCCTCATGTCATACACACAGCTCATCATACTTCAAATTCTCTCAGCCTTCTTATATGGCTTCCAGGGATGACCTCTTGTTTTCCCCCAATCTCCCACCATTTTATGAAACACCTCTTCAACGTTAATCCTATAACAATCTTATATTACCAACTTTCTATTATATCACCTCTCTTCCTACTGTCCACTAGACAAATAAAATTTTAAAAAAACAAAAACAAAATAAAATAAAGACAAAATAAAAAAAAAATAATAATAATAATACTCAGGTTTGAATCTTGTCTATGATGTGAAGAATCTTTATTGGTTGTTTTTAATCAAATGGTGAGTTATCTGGTGTCATATTGCTTTTGCAGTCTGCTTTGCAAAAAGCAGAGTTGTAGAGCAGGTGCCCTCCTTTGATGAGTCCTTGGACTTCCTGGAGGTGTCAAATAATAATAATAATATGGAGGTGGAGTTTTTTTTTCTCCAAGAAACTGGGCTTTTTTATTCCTCAGAAAAACCAGCCCTGTGAACACAGATTTACAGTTATAAATGCTTGCCCTTAGGGGAATGCAGCAGAGACAAGCCAGCTGCATTAATTGCCTAAAAACCTCTAATTAGGGGACTCAACCCATCTTGGATGGACTAGCTTACATATGTTAGATGTACATAATTTGTTTACCTAATTTTGCCACTAAAACAAACAGTGGCACACCCAGAGGGGGGAGGGTAAGGGGCCCGGGCACCCCCCAAAGAAAAGGAAAAAACACTAGAAAAATTTCCAAAAATCTTTTCCTAATTAAAATTCATTTTTTTTATTTATTTTGTGTGCTACTTATGAATTATCAATCACTGCAGATGCTCAGTTATAGGTCGTATGCGATGTGTAGTGTGTATTCGCAAAATGTCTACTCAACTCAGTCCCCCCTCCCAAGGTTAAATCCTGAGTGTTCGGCCCCCTCCAAGATTAAATCCTGAGTACGCCACTGAAAACAAGTGTTTGAAACCAATATTGAAACGATATGATAAATTTTAATAATGTTCAAATTTCTTGAATTCTCTCAATTAGAATAACATAACTTTGTTGCAGAAATCATGACTGTGAAAGCAACAGAAGTATTGATAATTGAAAACTTTACTCCGATTTCAACAAGTATCATATGTAAATAGCAAAGCTATTTACATGTGATATTCTATTGCTCATTTGGTGTGATGCATAGTTTTGTTAAATTAGTTTTGGTTTTAAGAGCTGTATAGAAGTGTTTTCTGTTCCTTCTTTTAATCTTGTTGTAATTTCGTTTTTATTGGTAAAACAATTTAAAATGTTAATTTTTTTTTTTTTTTGCAATAATTGTAATTTTGTGAACAATAATTTTATTCACAAGATGGTTATTCCACATGATAATTTAGTACACTTCAGGAGATTAATTTCCATTAAACTAGTTTTTGGTTCAAGACAAATTCATTCTACACTTATTAAATTCCATTTTTTTCTTTCCTATAATTGGACCATAATTAATTTATTATAATTTCTTCCTGGCTTAAAGAAATTTAACAGAATATGATATTTAGGATCACTATCAAAATTGGTTGATTTGTATTAATTATTCATTTGTATCAAAATTATGTCTATGGGTAACAAAATCAGTTCTAGGTCCAATTGTATTGCAATGAATGATTTATCATTATATAAGAATATGATTATGAAAAGCATCTTCTTCTTATTATTATATATTGGCATCTGCAGGAGTGTAATATTCATGAGGGAAGACTCTTTGAAGGGCATATAGTACCTGAATACTTCTCCTTGAAAACATTCACTGAGGATGCACTCACAATGGCTATTGGCAGCTTATTCCATTCACTCACCCTATACCTTATTCTGTTTTCCAGGAATGAATCCATGTTCTTCTCCCACTTACTATGAGGTGCAAAATCTCATTTCTACTGTTAGATCTCCATGGCAATGGGTTACTATCATATTGCTTCTCCTATTTCACAAACTTTGTTGACCATATTCCTCTTCATATGAAAAATTCTATAGGCCAGATATCATCTTTGTTACTCACTGCTGGAACTTTGACTGGTTCCTCATCTCCACAGATAACCATATCTGGGCAGAGGTTCAGATGTGGTCTTATTCAAAGTTTTGTTAAGTATGAGGATAACTTCCTTATTCCTATATGTTAGTGTTCTCTTCAATATTGGAGTTATTTAAAAAAAAGAAAAAGTTATGTGATGTGGTGACTTAATTACCTTAGCATTGAGGCCCTTGAACTTTTACTGATTTTCCATTATAAGTCTCTAACTTCATCACCAATAGAGGCAAATTCCATTAATATAATATTCAGCCTGAAGTGTCTTTAGTCCAAAATGTATAACCTTGTACTTAGCAACATTAAAGCGATACAGGAAATGATATTGGATCAGTTTGTTCAAGTCATCTTTCAAGAATTCCATATCCAATATGTTCCTTATCACCCAATCTAACTTTGGGTCACAGTATATAATTGGATACTCCCCTCTGGACCATCATCCCAATTGTTGTTAATATATTATTATTATTAAGAGAGACCTCCAGAGAGTCAGAAAGTCACCGAGGGGAGGCCATACTATTCGCACCAGCTGTTCATACCTGTTCTTGAATTCATTCATTCACGCTAGTTGCACACACAACATCCAAAGGCAATCCATTCACCACACACACACTACTCTATGAGAGAAAAATCTAACCCTAACCCCCTTCTTGACAGCATTCATTCTCAACTTCCATAGATGCTCTTGCATCCTTTCCCCACCCTCCATAAAATGACAACTGGAATTCTGTAAAATCCTTTCAGAAGTTTGTAAGTCTCAATCATATCACCCCTCTTTCTCCTGTTTATCAGCATCAGCAGCCTGCAAATTCTACATCTGTCTTCATAATCAGTATTCTACAATCCTGATATCATTCTTGATACTCTCCTTGGCACTTTCTCTACTGTATCAGAATCACCATGGAAACCAGACTTGCACACAATAGTCCAAGTAAGGTCTTATCAAGGCTTTGTAAAGAGGCAAAATGTACTTCCTTATCTTTACATGTCAAGGTCTGTTTCAGCATTGTCATTATTCTCTATGTTGTATTTATAATTTTTGCTATGACTCTTGAACTTCAACTTCCTGTCTACTAAAACTCCGAGATCCTTATGTCTTGGAGTCTTCCATGCTGTATTCTGTGAAAAGCCTTAGCCAAATCCTCAGTTTTTTTCAAGCACAATCCCACCAATATAATAAGACATTGAATATCTAATTACACCAAAGTGCATGACCTTACATTTATTAACATTGAAATGACCAGCCAGATCCCCATGCCAGAACCCAGCCTATTCAAATCATTCTGCAAGTACTGCATTTCAACAGCACTCCTGATTACCCTATATATCTTTGCATCCTCAGCAAATAGCTGTATGTCGCATGTCAAATTCTTCCCAATGCCATTAAATGTACAGATTGAATAACAATGGACCAAGGACTGATCCTTGAGGCACACCACTGGTTACCTTGAATCTCGCAGATTTACATCCTCCCATATACGACTTTTTGATATCTGTCAGTCACCCATTCTCTTATCCATGTCAATAGTTTATAATCCAATCCCATATTCTCCAATTTATGCAACAGTCTTCCATGCTGTATTCTGTGAAAAGTCTTAGCAAAATCCAAAAGTATCATAGTAACGTTATGAATGTGAGCAAGTTGCTAATATCTTCCTTTAGTAAACCCATGTTATTCATTGCAAAATAGAGATTTACTGCCAACCCATTTCTGAATGCGAGCCCTAACCAACTTTTCCAAAATCTTCACCACTACTCCTGAGTCTCTGCACCACCCTTGTGCAGTGGGATTATCATACATCCTTTCCACTCCTGTGGAATCTTCCCTGTTCTGAGAATCAAATTATATAGCCTAGTCAAGGGAATAGCCAGTTCAGCTGAACACTCCTTTAATATCGGTGCTGATATCCATGCAGTTCCTATTGCAGAATTTTTGAATTTTTATTCAATTTGTACTTCCTCCTCATTCACATGAGTTTCCTCATACAGTGAAGAGATAGTGGTGAGTTCAATGTTGCATATACCAAGTTCATAGCTTTTAGCAAAATGGCTGTTCATTAGTTGAATAATCACTTCTGTATCAGTCACCTACATAGCATCTGCATTTAGTAGAGTTATTCTTTCAAATTCATTCTTTCTTTTACTTGCAGCATAATGATAGAATTCTTTTGGGTTGTCTTTAACTTGCATAGCAAGTTTCTTTTCGTACTTGGACTTAGCTTTCTGTACAATACTTGTGACTCTTCTGGCATGCTGCTTATAATTATCATAACTGACATCATCCTTATGCATACAGTATTCTTTCCACACGTTTTTTTCTTATGAATCTCTTGCTTAATTAGGTTACGCATCTATTTCACTCCTACTCTATTCTTCGAATGCTAGGGACGCATTCTGATATCGCATCATTTAAGTATTTTGAAATGCTTCCCATGCACTGTCAATATCCTTCTAATCCAATAACTGATACCATGGCACAGGACCCGGCATACTCCTCAGGTGGTCATAATTTTCCTGGTTTGTAGTTCAGCATATAACCTTTTCTGAATGGAACATTCATAAACTTAGCCACTTTCCAAGAAAGTACAACATGATCACTGTCACCAACCAGAGGTTTACAAGTTAAACAGCAATGGATCAAGCATGGACCCCTGTGGTGCTCCACTGGTCATCTTTTTCTTTCTCTGATATCATCTCCATGAAACATTTTCCTATCCATGTCACAAGCTATTTTGCATACTAATCCCCTTGCATTTAGTAATAATCTCCTATATGGAATACTGTTAAATACCTTGAAAGTCCAGCAGCAGCTCAATATATTCATTCCTTTTATCAAACTGTGCTGTCAGTCTATTGTAAAATAAGCAGAATGCTAAAGCAAGACCTGCTTTATAAATGTTGCAACAGTAAACATTTCCTGTTATCTACCTGTTTTGGGATGCTGGTTATACCCAGCTTCTCCAACACCTTAATGACTAACCCGGATATACAGATTGGTCTATAACTTACTGCATCAATTCTAGTTTGACTCTTATATAATGGAATTATCTCATACTTGAGTAGAAATTATATTCTTATTTTAATCTTTCATCCAAGCATAAGCAAAACAAGTTTTCACGTGAAGAATCTTCACATACTTGCAGAGAGAGATCAAGCAGGTGTCAGACCTGGTGGCTGCAAGGGCCAAGAACTATGTGGAAAAATTAAAAGAGATCTATAAGAATGATATAGATATTACACATTTTGATGATGAACTGAAACAGTTTCTACTATTTTTAAAAGAAGATAAAGACAAATTCAATACTGCCACACAAGTATACCAGGCTGCTTCATCAATTTTTCCAAATGTAGAAATTTTTAGGGACCTCGTAAATTTTAATGCTAGGGGCTCCCAGCAAGCTTAATCTGCTCCTGCATACTTGTCTAGAGAGGCTGTTGACTTCACACAAAAGGAAGAAGTTTCTATGCATTATGGGATACTGGGGCAAATAATGTAAAATCAGTAGCCTCTATATACAATGTAGACTAGTCATAAAGATGCTTCATGTACAAAAATTGTTTGCTTACACCGATGCAAGATTAAAACAAGATCAAGAATTTTGGCATTTTTCCCCCTCATTAGGAATTGTGCATGTGTTGAGATTCAAGTTAAACAATCAGATTAGATGTATTTCTAATTCTCTTGTACATTCCTTCAACACCCATGCTAATAATGCAAATTGTGCATGTGTTGAGATTCAAGTTAAACAATCAGATTAGATGTATTTCTAATTCTCTTGTACATTCCTTCAACACCCATGCTAATAATGCAAATTCCACTGATGAATTTGTATGAAACTTGCAATGTCTTTAATACTTCTCCTTTATCTACCTCATTCCAGTTCCATTTAGTATAAGAACTAATGGATCTGTCAGAAAGCTATGCCTTAAAAAACTGATTACTTAAAATTCAGCTATTTCTTGTCCTTGTTACAAAATCATCATCAAGGACAGATGAAGTCAATTGACAACATTTGAAACATAAATCACAAAACATGAGTTATGTAACATGTATTTGTTTGCTTATGTTTTGGTCATAGCTGAGTAAACTGGAGAATACACAGAGTTCAAAGATAAACAATGGTTAGCTTTGATCTTCAATAGAAAACTTCAATAGTGTATTCTCCTGCTTACTTAACTGTGACAAAGATACCAGCAAGAAGACATGCTACATGGCTTGTGTTTTGAGAATTGCACAAAGAAGAAATACATAGAAGTTAATAAATTATATCTTTACATGTATACAGGTAAAGGTATAAAGATCTATTACATGTATAGACATGTGACAATTATTAACACAATATCCTAGTTATTTATTCTTTGTAATCTTTTAAATCATTTTTCCATTAAATTACAGCAAAAAAAAAAAGAAAAACACTTACCAATCTGCCCCTGGGTATTATTGTCGTTGAGAGCTCCAAATGCTATAGTGGGCAGGAGGCAGGCAAAGTAGAGGAAGAAGATAGTAGATACTGTTTTATGGATTGTCTTGTGCCCAACAAAACCTGTAATGAAGAGTACAAGTATGTTTAGTGGTATGTCTTACAGAAACAAAAAGGATCACAGTTCATTTTTGTAATGACCAGTCATGACAAAATATATTATTATTATTCAAAAGCATTTCAAGTCACAGGACTCACTGCTAGAGGCCCATTCTAGACAACACAAAGTCTCTCATACCACTATTTAGACTCATTCACCATTTGTGCTCAACACCACCCTATCAGGTATTCCATAGTTCAACCACTTTGCATGCATAAAACCACTCCTCACCCTCTTGCTCAACTTCCTTTTGCAATTTCTATCATGTCCTCCTCCATTCCCTTGTTCTACCATATGAAAGAACTCCACAGTATCAACCCTGACTACTTCTCAACAGCTTAAATGTCTCAATTATATCACCTCTCCTACTCAATTTTGCAGTCCAGATTCCCTCACCCTATCCACATGACTAACATTTTGCAGTCTTTGTATTATTATTATTATTAATCATCATCATGCATATCAAGGATTTAAGCTTAGTGTGGCCTGTTCCGGACTTAGAAGGCATTGTTGAATCATTTAAGAGGACGTCCTGGTTTTCTTTTTCCTAATGGCTTGTACTTTAAGGCTTTAATAATAATAATAATGATTATTATTATTATTATGTGACACCTCCAGGGAGTCCAAAGACTCATGGAGAGAGAGAGAGTGTGCCAACAGCATCGAACGATTGAGCCCTTCCAACTACTAACTGTGCTCAAAGTTGCTTAACTTTTTGCAAGCCATTAGTAGCAGACGCTCTGCAATTGATCAACCTTTGCTGGCTAAGTCTAGATAATCATTTTTGTAGGTTAATAATCTTAACCTTCAAGTTGATAATCTTAATTAATCTTCAAAATGATAATCCATTTTGAAGGTTAATTTATCCCTTTTAAATCCCGGGGACCAAATATGAGCAGAATAGTCTAGGGGTGGCCTGATCAGGACTTTATACAATGGAAACATGACTCTTTTATTTCTGCTGGTCAGCATCCTTCTCAGTATTGCAGCAATCCTCTGAGCTACCTTCAACACTTTTGCAATATGTCCCATAAACTTAAGTTTCTATGAATCATCACCCCATGATCCCTTGCCTCTTCCACTTCCTCCAGGAGAGTTCTTCCAAACTTCAACACTTTACATTTAGTTGAATTAAACAGAGAAACCCCCCCCCCAACCACCACTTGCTTATTCAACTGTTTAGCTTATTCAAATTTTCCTGAAGGACTATCACATCTGCATTATTATTAATAACTCTTCCCAACTTTACATAATCTGCAAACAATTGAATATCTACCAGCAATCCACTGAGAATGTAATTGATATAAAGGTTAAACAATACAGGTCCCAGTACTGAGCCCTGTGAGATCCCCACTCATAACTTCTGCTTCCTTGATACTATATCCGCTCATACACAACTGTCTGAATATCTATCAGACAACCAATTCCAAATCCAGTTCACTAACTTGACATCTAGACCCATGTGCTGAAACTTAAATATCAGCTTATTATGTAGTACACTTTCAAATGCTTCTGTAAAAAACCATGCCTTTCTCTCATTAACCGCTTCTTACTTTATTGTAAAAGGCAATCAGATTACTAAAACACAAGCATCCCTTAACAAATCTGTGCTGACCCTTACAGATAACATTACCTTCATCTACCCAATGTTGTATATGATCTCTGACTAATTTTTCTGAAATCTTAACTACTGATGTCAAACTATGCATTTATTATGTATACATAATGAATGCATAGTTTGACACTTCCATTCCACCCTTATGCAGTAGCACAATCTTATCCTCCTCCTACTCCTTGGGACCTTTCCTGTAGCCAGATTTTCACTGAAAAGCCAAGTCAATGGAGCTGTCAGTTCTTTAGCACATTCCCTCAAAACCTGTGGTGAAATCCCATCTGGTCTCATTGCTTTATTAACATCCAGAGTACTTGGTATTTAAAACATACTCTCTTCTTGCAAACCTACTTCTCCAGGATGAAATACTCCAATGACATGATCATTAAACAACTCCACTATGTCCTTTGCATCAGTCACTCTACTCCCATCTTTGTCTAACCATGTCATTTTTCCATAATCATTCCTCCTCGCCATCCAAACAAAAGAATTCCTCAGGATTTTCATTGGATTGCAGGGTTAATCTCTTCTCATATTCAAATTTGCCTTCTTCACAGTACTGGTCACTCTCAGAGGATATATCAGCTAGTGACTAATTTGGAGCAAAGGTCATCATAGGTACTTGGACTCCACTGCTTCTGGAAGCATCACCAAACTTCAACTCTCATTGACAATTGGTTTTTGTGGATTAAGTGAAGAGAGTTGGAAGATAGGTAATTGCCCCATGTCTGAAATTAAGGGGACTGATTTTTCTGGCCCCCAAAACAACATGTATGAAATAACAAATCATTCTTTCATAGATTAGTAAAACTTTTCTTTCTATAGGTACCTGGAACATATTGATAGGAAATGTTGACATTTGGAAGGATAGCATACAATTCATATTATTATTATTCAGGCCTCCATGGAGTCAAAAGACTCATTGTGGGAGGTCATTTCTAAGAACATAAAGTCTGTCAAGACTCATTGAGGGAAGGTCCCCCCCTAAGAAACACAAAGTCTATCATACCACTCCTTAAACTCATTGACCATTCTCGCTCTCACCACTCCATCAGGCAATGCATTCCACGGTTCAACCACCCTCCAAGCAAAGAAACCACTCCTCACCCTCTTGCTCACAGTTTCCTTTCGTAACTTCCAGGGATGGCCTCTTGTCATCACTCCTTCCCGCTGTTCAACCAAGCGAAAGAACTCGCCAGTGTCAACCCTGTAACCACCTCTCAACAGTTTAAAAGTCTCAATCATATCACCTCTCCTTCTTCTGTCCATCAAACTCTGCAGTCCACATTCCCTCAGCCGATCCTCATAACCAAAATTGTACAGTCCTGAAACCATCTTTGTCATCCGTCTTTGTACCGTTTCCACAGTTAATTTATCCCCTTCAAATCCTGGGGACCAAATCTCAGAACAATAGTCTAAGTGTGGTCTGATCAGAGACTTATACAACGGAATGATAACCCTTTTATCTCTGCAGGTCAGTGTCCTTCTCATAATTGCAGCAATCCTCTGTGTTACCTTCACCACCTTTGCAACATGTCCTCTAAATTTCAGGTTTCTATCAATCATCAACCTCAGATATCTTGTCTCCCCTACTTCCTCCAGTATAACTCCTCCCATAGAGTATGCAGCATCCCATCGATGTTTCCCAAACCTAAAGACCTTACATTTTGTTGCATTAAACTGACACCCACATTCATTTGCCCATCTATTTAGCTTATTCAAATCCCCTTGCAGGGCTACCACATCTGCACTATTACTAATAATCCTTCCAAACTTCGCATCATCCGCAAACAACTGAATATCCCCCTGCAATCCACTGGCAATGGCATTGATATAAAGGTTAAACAATATAGGGCCTAGTATTGAGCCCTGTGGGACCCCACTTGTAACCCTCTGCCTCCTTGAAACTGCTCCACCATACACAACTCTCTGATACCTATCAGACAGCCAATCCTGAATTCAGTTGACCAATCTGACATCCAGACCTATGTGCTGCAACTTAAATATCAGCTTATCATGTGGTACCCTGTCAAATGCCTTCGCTAAGTCTAAGAAAATTGCAGTATATGCCTTTCCCTCATCTAATGTTCTTGTAACTTTATTATAAAAGGGCTATACTTAGGACATGAGCAGACCTCTTTAAACAACCTGGGCTCAGCTGGCTCTGGCTGTCAGTACCTGGTTAAGGCCCCTACCTAGGATTACAAGGAAAATTAAAGGATTCAATCCTCTGACAGAGGGAAGCAGCTTTGTCAGTACTGGCACGAGGTTGAAGTCTCATGATGACGGTAAAGCTTGTGATTAGAAAATTGGAGATAGCAATACAGTTTATTGTGTATGTCTGTAATACTACAGAGCAGAAAGCAAATGGAGAAACTACTGCTCTATTCTCTCTCTCTCCAGAATAACCATCATGGTGAGCAAATCTACATAAATGGCCCCTAGCGTCCCTTAAATGGGACAGGGGTGCGAAGAATCTCCGGACTCAAAATGGTGTTCATGAGGCATATTCCGATAGTTGGACCACATTTTATTTTATTAAGCTAAAAACAAAATAAAGAAATAAAAGCCAACAAGTTTTATAAGTAGTTTGACTTACATCTTCAGGGATAAAAGGTAACTTAAAGTTTAAAAAAAAAAACGAGAAATTATTAAAAATAATTCATACTAAACAGTTGTAGCCATCTGACTATTCATAAAATTAAAAAATCAGAATGCAAATTCAAAGCAGTGCTAAGTTTAAACAATGCTGGATGATGCCATGTTCCGTTGTTCACGTTCATAACGTCCGCGGTCTGACTGAGGTTTATTTTTTATCAAAGCTGACCAAACTTGGTGTAGAATTAAGCCTTGGTTTTTTTTTATTGCATTGTGTTGGAATTCTAAACATGTTTGCAGCTTCTTTAAATTTCCTTATGTAAGTTTTTTTCTATGTAAGACATGTTTTCTGCCAGAGTACATTGTGGCCGGTGAAAGTGGTATGGAAAGCTAGATCTGATTTGTGTTCTCTTCTGTTTTGCACATCCTTTTGGTGTTTGTTCATGCATATGTCCCTAGATCCTCCTGTCCGTCCTACGTAGCAGATGCCACAAGAACAATAAATTTTATAAACACCTGGTTTTTTTAAAGGATGATGTGGAGGTTTCGGGGGATATAGAAATCTTGAAATTTTTTCCAACGGCAGAAAGGCTACTTTGATGTTATATTTGTTTAGTAATTTAGCCATCTTGTCTGTAACATTATTGATATATGGAAGCGTGATAGCGTTTTTGAAACTTGTTTCTGGGAGATGCTTGTAGGAGGTGTGTGGAGAATTTTTTTGATAGTCTTGGGTTTATAACCATTTTTTTTGAGGATCTGTGTTAAATATTCTAATTCTTCATTTCTCTGTTTTTCTGTGCTAGAAATATTATACGCTCTGTCCTTCAGGGTTTTTATTAGAACTTGTGAAGGATGGTGGTGTGAGGCCGCATTAAGAAATCTTCCTGCGTTGGTAGGTTTTCTATATATTGAGAAAGAAAGTTTATCATCTTTTTCATTGACTTCTAATAGGATGTGAAGAACAGGAAGTTTTCTAAGTTCTTCTTGTTCTAAAGTAAATTTTATATTCTTATGCAAATTATTCAGGTAATCTTTGAAAGCAATGAATTCATCTGTTGTTCCTGGTCATATGATGAAAATATCGTCCACATAGCATAGCCAAATTTTTGGTATTTTATGATAATTGATTAAAGCATTATTTTCAAAATTTTCCATAAATAGGTTAGCTAAAGCCAGAGAGAGGGAAGAGCCCATAGTCAATCCTTTTTGTTCCCAAAACTTGTCTTGATACATGAAAAAAGTATTATTTATACAATGTTTATAAAGATGATCTACGATGTCTGGAGGAAAAAGGTCTTCCAGGAGATTCACAGTTTCGTTTCTTGGAACATTTGTAAATAGGCTGATAACATCTAAACTTACTAAGATGTCTGAAGGTCCAATGTAAATATCTTTTACCTTCTCAATAAAATATGTACTGTTCTTGATGAAAGATGCTTTTCCTGTGTGAGGTAAAATCATGTTGGCGAGATGTTTTGCTAAATTAGAGGTCGGAGAGTCTCTTCCATCCACTATTGGTCTTAAGGGAATACCTATCTTATGTATTTTTGGTACACCATAAAATCTTGGAACTAATGGGTGTTTTGATTGTTGAGTTCTTTTAAGTTCTTCAGTCTAATTAGGCATCTTTTTAATTAGATCATTGGTTTTATTGTGAGCATGCCACGTGGGATCTCTGTCTAAAGGTCTATAGGTATTACAATATTCAAGAAGAGTTTTCATTTTATTGTTATAATCTTCAGAGTTCAAAACTACTGTTGCATTCCCTTTATCTGCTTTGATTATAACAATATTTTTGTCTGATTTTAGTTCTTTGAGGGATGTGTATTCCGTGTAAGGAAGGTTCCTTTGAGGTAATTTGCTTCGCAATAGTAATGCTGTGCTCTGTATGTGGACGAGATCTGATGTATCACCAGGCAAATTTCTTATTCCTTTTTCTATTTGAGGTATTATGCCAATTTTTGGTAGGAAATATGGCGAAACCTTTTATGAGTAGATTTTTTTCGGTTCTTGATAGGACTCTTGAAGAAAGGTTAATAACTACTTTGGAATAATCTAGGTGTTTTTTTTTTTTTTTTTTGTTAAGAAGTAAGTTAAATTTTTTGATTAAAATATGCTTCTTCCGATCAGAAATTACTGCAACTTTGTTATATGTGATGATGTCTATGTTGTTCCACAGGTTGGACAAAAGAGATGTGGCTAACTCATTATATAGAGAAAATGTATCTAGACTTATTTGAGCTAATTCTGATCTAGTGACTGCAATCCTTTCTCTCAGAATAGCTAGTTCATTAACAAAATAAATTCTGTTAGCTTTTATTTGTATGGAATGCATGCTTGATTTGGATGAACTTAGGTACGATTTCATTATTTCTGCATCAGATTAAGAATATAAGACGGTTGATGAAATTGAGATGTTTAATATGTAATTTCTCTAGTTGCGTAACTTTATACCAAAAGCACTCACCTTGAGCATTTAATCGTAATTGGAGGTTTCTGTGGTTTAGAAGTTCATAAGGCATATTCCGGTAGTTTGACCTCATTTTTTTTTATTAAGCTAAAAACACAATAAAGAAATAAAACCCAACAAGTTTCGTAAGTCATTTGACTTACATCTTCAGGGGTAAAAGGTAACTTAAAGTTTAAAACACAAAAACGAGAAATTATTAAAAATAGTTCATACTATACAGTTGTAGCCGTCTGACTATTCATAAAATTAAAATATCAGAATGCAGATTCAAAGCAGTGCTAAGTTTAAACAATGTTGGATGATGCCATGTTCTGTTCTTCGCATTCATAATGTCCGAGGTCTGACTGAGGCATATTTTTTTTTATTTATTTATTTTTTTTTTTTTATCAAAGCTGACCAAACTTGGTGTAGAATTAAGCCTTGGTTTTTATTGCATTGTGTTGGAATTCTAAGCATGTTTGCAGCTTCTTTAAATTTCCTTATGTAACAGTTTTTTCCTATGTAAGACATGTTTGTTTTCTGCCGGAGTATATTGTGGCCAGTGGAAGTGGTATGGAAAGCTAGACCTGATTTGTGTTCTCTTCTGTTTTGCACATCCTTTTGGTGTTTGTTCATGCATATTTCTCCAGAGATCTTCCTGTCTGTCCTACATAGCAGATGCCGCAAGAACAATAAATTTTATAAACACCTGGTTTTTTTAAACACCAAAAGGATGTGCAAAACAGAAGAGAACACAAATCAGGTCTAGCTTTCTACACGAAGTTTAGTCAGCTTTGATAAAAAAAAAATATACCTTAGTCAGACCTCAGAAATTATGAACGTGAACAACAGAGCATGGCATCATCCTGCATTGTTTAAACTTAGCACTGCTTTGAATCTGCATTCTGATTTTTTAATTTTATGAATAGTCAGACGGCTACAACTGTATAGTATGAACTATTTTTAATAATGTCTCGTTTTTGTGTAAATTTTATTGTAAGTCAAACGCCTTACGAAACTTGTCGGGTTTTATTTCTTTATTTTGTTTTTAGCTTAATAAAAAAAATGTGGTCCAACTGCCAGAATATGCTTTATAAACTTCTAAACCACAGAAACCTTCACTTACAATCAAAATGGTGTGTTCATCAAAACTAAGAACCTGGAATGTCAGGCCCCTGTATGAAGCAAGTAAGCTAAGAAATGCTATCCAAGAAATGAAAAGACTTGAAATTGGGATTTTAGGAATGAGTGACGTTAGGTGGCCAGGATCAGGCAAAATTCAAGTTAATGACATGACAATGTATCACTCTGGAAGTAGTGAAAACAACCATCAAAACTGAGTTGGAATAATATTAAACAAAGATGTCAATAAGTCACTGTTGAGCTTTATTCCCTACTCAGATAGGATGATGTTATTCAAACTGAAAGATCAACTACTAGATGTTAATCTTTTACAGGTCTATGGCCCCTGCTGCTGACAAGAGTGATACCGAGATCGAAGAATTTTATGATCAATTAAAAGAACTAATGAAAAGCATAAAAAAGCATGATATTAATGCATTGAAATCACCCATGATGATGGGTGATTTCAATGCTAAAGTTGGGAAAGTTAGAAGTGGAGATGTAGTTGGCAAACATGGATCACGAACAAGAAATGAGAGAGGCACCATCTTATTCAATTCTTCCAGGAAGAGGAGCTAATAATCACAAACACATGGTTTAAGCTACCATCCCAAAGGCTGCATACTTGGCAATCACCACAGGATAATAATGGGAATATAGTCAGAAACCAAATTGATTACTTGCTAATTAATCAACAATTGCAAATTTCTATAAAGAGTACAAAAACCTATCCTAGTGCAGATATTGCTTCTGATCATAACCTACGGGTGGCAGAGTTAAAACTTAGACTGAAAGCTATACTGAAGTAACATCAACAAAAAAAGGTTTGATTTAGAAAAATTAAAAAACAGAGATAAGAAACAAATTGAGTCAAGATCTGAATCAAGAGTCACTTATCAAGAATGATGATATCATGAGGGTTGATGAATCATGGGACAAATTAAAATGTCTTCATAGAGAAATGTACCAATGCCTTGTGTCTGAATAGAGCAGTAAAAAAAAAGATTGGATAACTGATGAAATTCTTTCTCTCATGGATCAATGCAGATCATATAAAAATCGTAGTTCAACAAAATATAAAGAGGTTCAGAAAATTATTAAATAGCAAGAGATCAAAGAAGCAAAAGAAATCTGGATAAATGAAAAATGTAAAGAAATAGAAATTCTACAGGAAAAGCATAACAATCTTAATCTACACAAAAAGCTGAAAGAGACCTCAGGTATATCTAAGAAAAAACAATTCTGTATACTTCGAAACAAAAAGGGAGAAATAATATCTGAAAAGGATGATAAAATACAAGAATGGGTGAAATATATAGCAAAACTCTTTACTGATAACAGACAAAACCCATAAAATACTTATGAACATATGGAAGGTTCATGCATTCTAAGATCAGAGGTAAAATGTGCACTAAACAAAAATGGTAAAGCCTTAGGCCTGGATAGAATATCAGACCTAGATCTAATAACTTTACAGAAAATATTAAAGTTATTAGAAGGTGACAACATTAATATATTAGTAAAGCTATTTAATAAGATCTACGATACAGGCATAATCCCTCACGACTGGTTACAGTCGACCTTCATCATGCTACCTAAAAAAGCAAATGCGAAAACTTGTAGTGATTATAGAATGATCAGCCTAATGAGTCACATTCTCAAAATGTTTCTGAAAGTAATTCAAAAAAGAATATACACAAAATGTGAAGACACCATCAGTGATACCCAATTCAGCTTTAGAAACGGTTTGGGAACAAGAGAGGCTCTTTTCTGTTTTCAGATCTTATTCCAAAAATGTATTGACCAAAACAAGGAAATATTCATTTGCTTCATCAACTTTGAGAACGCATTTGACAAAGTCCAACATGCTAAAATGAGTGTACTATTAAAGAAAATTGGATTACATGGTAAAGACATCAGGATCATTGAAAACTTATATTGGAACCAAAAGCCATCTGTTCAAGTTGATGACATTATTACTCCATTAACATCAAATGAGGAGTAAGGCAAGGATGTGTGCTGTCACCTCTTCTTTTTAACATATACTCAGAAGCCATATTTCAAAAAGTCTTGATAGGAAGAAAGGAAGGGATTAATGTAAATGGTGAAATCATCAGTAACATCTGATATGCTGATGACACAGCTCTCCTGGCTGACAATATTCAGGATCTTCAAAATCTTCTGGAACTAGTGAACGAAGAGAATGAAAAAATGGAATTAAAAATAAATATCACCAAAACTAAATTCATGGTCATAAGCAAGAAACCATTCTTAATTCAGCACTTTCTTTAAATGGAAAACAAATAGAAAGAGTGACAAAGTTTAAGTATCTTGGATGCTGGTTAAATGAAGACTGCAATCCAGAAATGGAAATAAAATTTAGAATTGAAATGGCAAGAAAAAATTTTCTCTTGATGAAATCAACACTGTGTAACCGCAGTTTAAATTTAGAGCATGCATGGTTAAATGCTATGTATGGTCTGTACTGCTGTATGGTGCAGAAACTTGGAGACAATATCAATAAAAAGACTTGAAGCCTTTGAGATGTGGATATACAAAATAATGTTGAAAATCCCATGGACAGCAAAAACGTCCAACCAGGAAGTACTAGAACAAACGGGGAAATCATGTGAACTTTTAAATACCATAAAAAGAAGGAAAACCGCATATCTTGGTCACCTACTTCGTAATGAAAAATATAATAAGATACTTCAATTGATTATAAAAGGGAAGATAAATGGAAGAAGGCTAATAACTGCTAAATTTAAAACTGTTATTAAAGCTATGAATGTGGTTAGTTACTATGCTCTACTGAGGATCCAGAAGATGGGAAGAAGAGTGCTTCTTTAACCAGTTAAGATATACTATGCAGTTTTAGGAAAGGTAGTATAACAGTTATTTTAAGGGATCTGAATGCCAACATTGGTCCTGATTCTAATTTCTAGCAGAAATAATCCAATCACTTGAAATTGGTAATTGCAGTGACAATGGTGAGAGAGTGCTCCCGTTATGCAAGCTAAATGGACTGAGAATATCCAACACATATTTCAAGCATAAGGATATTTACAAGTACACTTCAGTTCCACTTGATGGTATCCATAAGAACATGATTATGTTCTGATTAATAGTAAATGACAGTTCTGTGTAGAACAATACGACGTATAGAGGTGTAGAGATAGGATCAGACCACTACTTTGTGAAGAGCACGTTGCAGTTAAAGCTTTGACAATGTATTGTACACCAAGGCCTAACACTGAAGCAGTGAATGGTATTGATATTGCTAGAATTTACCAGGATGATTAGCTCAGGTGTTATGAAAGAGCTAGCCTAAAAAATTTTGATGTAGAAACAGTGTGTTTGAAACTAGTCTATCTGTTTTAGGTTAGAGAGAAGCAAAAGCAGAATCATTTGAGCAGTGAGGCAATACAGTTAACTGCTTAAAGTAGAGAATGTACGAAGAGACTGGGGGAGCATTCAAATAATGAGAATAGACTAACATATAAAATTAATAACCAAGTAAAACAATCAAAGTGGTAAAGTTTCCATAGACTAAGTATAGCAGTGACCAATTTTAAGAAAGGAGATTGTACTGCATAGAATCAGCCTATTGTTTATTGCAAGTAAAATCCTCAGCATTATCACATTATCAAAAGGATAAAGGACTGTGGAGCTTATGGAAGGATTCATTTATTAGTATTATGACTGCTTTATATGATAACAGTTATATGTTACATATGTTATATGATAACAGCGAGGCTTAAAGCATTAGTATTATTCATGAAGTCAAACCATCTTATTATCAATATACTCTTTAAACACCATCGATCGAAAGCATCGAATCTCCGATTATTACTCTTACAAAATGTCCATGTTTCAGCTCCATAATGCATAACAAGATAACCAGATTATTGTTGTAGGGTCTACGTTTTGTTTTATTGATATTCTGCTATCTTTCTAAACTTTTCATAATTTTTGGAACACGTCTGAAGCCACCCCTAATCTTCTACCCACTTCATTCCTCACTTCATCAATATCAGTCACTCAGCTACTAAGATAACTGAAGTGAGACTCGCTCTATAGTTATTTTAAATAGCTTAAAATAACTGGAGTAAGACTGGGATGTGTCCTGTCACCATTTCTATTTAGCCTTGTAATTAATTTTGCGATGTACAAGACTCTGCAAGGGAAAAATGGAGATTAAAGTTGTCTAAGAATCTTAGAATATCTGATCTGGATTATGCTGATGATCTGACCTTATTCACAAATTATGTGAAAGAAATGAATTCCTTTATTGCTGCAATTAATGATGCTAAGAGCCAACTACGTTTGATTATCAATATTGAGAAAATAAAAGTAATGAAAACAGATGATAAAAATGGATCCTCTGTGTTTCCTCAAAAAATGTGTATATGAATAAATAAAATAAATTTTTTTATTTTATTTATTCATATGGAGTTTCCTCCCTTTTCTCCCCCATCCCTATTGAGGAGGGTTAGGTATTTATGGCTGTAGATCCGTGTATGTATTATCATGGGGCAGGTTTGCCTGCTTGCGGGATGAAAACCCCAGATAAACTGGGGGAAAAACCCCTGCTGTCCACGCCCAAGACCAGCTAACTTGGATATGGCTAAGGAAGATCCTTAAGCTCCTCGCGTCAGCAACGGGAATCGAACCCAGGACACTCCTTCCCCAGGCATATGGTTGCGAAGCGCAAAGCCACTAGGCTAACCGCGTGGACAAGCGGGGAATGAAGTGGGTAGAAGATTAAAGATGGCTTTAGAAGTGTTCCAAAAATTATGAAAAGTTAAGAAAGATAGCAGAATATCAATAAAAAAAAACTTAAAACCTACAATAGTCTGGTTATCTTGTTACGCATTATGGAGCTGAAACATGGACATTTTGTAAGAGTGATAATCAGAGATTCGATGCTTTTGATCGATGGTGTTTAAAGAGTATATTGATAATAAGATGGTTTGACTTAATGAATAATGACAAGATATGCTGAAGCAATTGGTCACCCACCTCTTAGCACTATCTTATGTAAGGAAAGGCTAAACTGATTACCACGTTGTCAGAATGTAGGATGTTCCATTGGTCAGTAAGATTATGTTTGAATAATCCAAAAGGTGTTAGGAAAAGAGATGAGTCCTAAATGAGATGGACTGAAAATATTAAATAAGACTAAAACAGAATTGGCATGAAGCAGCAGTGTATGCTCAGGAAAGACACTGTTGTTTTGAATATCTTCCTACTCAATCTGGTGAGATATCCATGACTGTTGGTTGCTTGAGGAACGTAAATGTATATGGAAAATACGACTTCTGCATTAATTCAGCCATAGTATCTTCCTGGGTCTGACTCACACTGATGAGATCTCAAAGTTTGAAACAGGTCTGGGTAGCGACCCATCCCTTAATGCATAGCGATATACATATTAAAAGGAAGTGTGCATTATGGAATACTAAAGCAATTGATGTGAAGTCACCAGTCTCTATATAGCTTAGTTGTGAATATAATTAATGCACAAACTTTGTGTGTTTATACTTGAATAAAGGATCAAACAAGAATATAATTTCTTTCCCAGTAAAAATTTATTTTAATCTGCAGGCATACACTTTCTCCATATCAAAGAAAACTACTAAGTACGTGTTTTTAAGAAATGCATCTCTAATGGGTGTTTCCAATTGAAGTGTTTGATTTAATGTCGAATGATGTGTAAAAGCTGAAAAATAAGTTGGAATTTTTAGATCCTAACCTGGCTTTGGAAAAAAAATAATAATCCATTGCAAGGAATCCAGAAACTGATCTTCACAGAAGTCTGTTGTGGAGATGTTTACCCTCTCATAATGGATGCTATCTAGTTCTACAGCCCTTATCAACACTGAAGCAAAGCAAATATCAGTTTTTTTTTCTTGGGTGGCCTAGCATAGAGTTCCAAACCATATGAAGAGAAAAAAATTTGAGATTTTTTTGGCTTTTCTTTTTAGGACCAGAAAGGGAGATAAAAAGTTGCCAATGTTTTAGCAATTAGGATATTTTTTGCCAGGTGCTTTTAGGTCAGCAATTGAACATCTGGGGGGGGGGGGCAAGTTAAACTCTGTTGCTGTGAAAGTTCAAGTATGAAAACTTCAAGTATGCATTACTTTATGTTTAAGATGGAGAGGTGTTGAGCAAGCATGCGTTAGATAACCTCTCTCAAATATTAGTCATTGCACTATCCCACAGAATACTGTGGCCATTTAAATCACCATTGATTATAGGCTCAATATTAACATAAAGAGTATGGTAAATGCAAAATGAGATTACCAAGGTTGTACTGGGAGATACCAGCACCAGGTGATAAATACTGCCCACTGTAATAAGAGACTGATGACAACTGTATGAGGAGGTAGTTGTTGGAATGGAAAACAGCTGCTGACAAGAATGGCAACGCTTCCATCCACTATCCTATCTTTACAGGAAATACCTTAATGAACAGTCTTCACCCAATTTCAAATGCATCTCCTACAGAAGAAAGGATGCTGGCTGTCAGATTGGTCAACTGGATTCAGGATTGGCTGTCCAATAGGTATCAGAGAGTTGTGTATGGTGGGACAGTTTCAAGGAGGCAGAGGGTTACAAGTGGGGTCTCACAGGGCTCAGTACTGGGACCTATAGTGACCTTTATATCAATGACATTGTCAGTGGATTGCAAGGGGATATTCAGTTGCTTGCAGATGAGGCAAAGCTGGGAAGGATTATTAGTAATAGTGCAGATGTGGTAGCCCTGCAAGAGGATTTGAATAAGCTAGATAGATGGGCAAATGAATGGGGGTGTCGGTTTAATGCAGCAAAATGTAAGGTCTTGAGGGTTGGGAAACATCGATGGGACGCTGCATACTCTATGGGAGGAGTCATACTGGAGGAAGTAGGGGAGACAAGAGATCTGGTGTTGATGATTGATAGAAACCTGAAGTTTATGGGACATATTGCAAAGGTGGTGAAGGTAACACAGAGGATTGCTGCAATAATGAGAAAGACACTGACCTGCAGAGATAAAAGGGTTAACATTCCGTTGTATAAGTCTCTGATCAGACCACACTTAGACTATTGTTCTGAAATTTGGTCCCCAGGATTTGAAGGGGATAAATTAACTGTGGAAAGGGTACAAAGACTGTTTCAGGACTGTACCATGTTAGTAATGAGGATCGGCTGAGGGAATGTGGACTGCAGAGCTTAGTGGATAGAAGAAGGAGAGGTGATATGATTGAGACTTTTAAACTGTTGAGAGGTGGTTACAGGGTTGACACTGGGGGAGTTCTTTCGCTTGGCGGATTACAACCTCACCCAAGGTGAACTCTCGCTACTAGAGAAAGGTTTAAATTAAGCCATTGCTCCGAGGTCAGTAAATAAACTAGATATAATCTATCATATCGAGAGAGGTTTAAGATCTCTCCCCGCCAATTTAGCTGACAAAATATGGATGGAAACTGCCTGTTTACTAAATTCAACCAAAAAATTAAGCAGCAACCTAAACAAAGCTGAAAAACCGGCCCTCAAATCCCCAAAAAATAACCGTGACATTATTATCACAAAAGCAGATAAAGGGAATGCCACTGTTGTTTTAAATCGGACAACCTACATAGAAAAAATGAACCATTTGGTATCGGACCACAACACCTACCAAATGGTAAATTACAACCCCATGCAACACAACAAAAAGAAAACTGCTGAACTACTTAAATCAGTTAACACGTGGCCAGAAGAAACAATTAAAAAATTAATACCGCAGTATGCCCATGCACCCAGAATTTATGGTCTGCCAAAAGTATACAAAACAGACACACCATTAATTGTGGAAGGAATCAACAGCCCGAATTACCACTTAGCCAAAAAATTAGCGGCCACAATCAAAGAATTGGTTGGTCATTCCCCTTCCTACATAAAAAATACACAACATTTCATAAACAAAATTAAAAACATTACACTCAATGACCAAGATCTCAAAGACCCCTTCCTACATAAAAAATACACAACATTTCATAAACAAAATTAAAAACATTACACTCAATGACCAAGATCTCAAAGACCCCTTCCTACATAAAAAATACACAACATTTCATAAACAAAATTAAAAACATTACACTCAATGACCAAGATCTATTAGTCAGCTTTGACATAACTTCCCTTTTCACCAATGTCCCTATCAATGCTATCTTACTCTTACAGAACATATTTCCACACGACATCACGGCTCTCTTTGCCCACGTACTCTGCTCTGGATATTTCGTGTGGCAAAACAATTTTTACCTTCAAAAAGAGAGTACAGCCATGGGCTCACCACTCCCCCCCCCCCCAATAGCAAACTTTTATATGGAAGACTTTGAGCAACGAGCTCTAGAGTCGGCTTACTTAAAACCCAAAATTTGGCTCAGATACGTCACCGATATACTCCTAGATGAGTCTTTGACTCCATGAGGTCTTGTTTAATAATAATAATAATATTTTCTCCATTTGGCCCCACGGCTGCAAAGCACTAAATACATTCCTTAGCCACCTGAACAAACAACACAAATGCATCCAATTCACCATTGAAATAGAAGAAGACAATTCTCTTCTGTTCCTAGACACACGTCTTCCTTCAGGCTGTCTCTCCTTCTCAGTTTACTGCAAACCTACACACACAGGCCAGTACATACACAAAACTTCTTATCACCACCCAACACAAAAACTAGGGGTCATAAGCACCCTTAAACACAGAGCTCAAACTATTTGTTCAAACGAACAAGCTCTTAACCATGAATATGAGACCATCAAACATACCTTTATAAAAAATGGATACAGTATAAAAACCATTCACAAGATCCTCCACAAAGATATCACTAATAACAAAAAAGATTTCAAGAATGCTATTGCTATACCATATGCTAGAGGCATATCCAAAAAAATAGACAGAACACTACACAAATACAACATCAAAACCACCTTTAAACCTCCAACAAAATTAAGACACCTACTCAGTTCTTCCAAGGATCCTCTGCCACACCTAGCCTACCCAGGGGTTTACAAAATACAATGCATATGTAACATACCATACATAGGGGAAACAGGGCGAACCATCCCAATCAGGAAGGATGAACACAAACGACACATAAAATACCTCCATTCTGGAAAAACTGGCCTTTCTGACCACGCACTCCAAGCATACCACAGAATTGATTGGAAAGGTACCAAGTCCCTACACCACACCAAAACCTGGTTTGAGCGGAAATTCAAGGAAGCATGTGAAATGCTCAAACGATCTGAATCTGAATAAAAATGATGGTCTAACCATTCCAAGAATGTGGAGGACCCATCTACAACCTTCATAGCAACCACAAAGAAAAATCTCAATACAAGAAGACTTGGTGAAGTGTTTTTTTTTTCCTGAACATTCAATAGCAACCTTACTGTACAAATCCAGAAAATAATCGTAATATAACAATATGAACTGTATAATTCCAGAAGAATCCTAGTATGTGAGGACTTTAGCAGAGTTTATTGTAGTTTTTAAAATTTTTTTTTTTTTTAATCACTAGAGGGAAGGCCAAGAAAAAAGATTAGTTAACAACGTAGATGTAATTTACCTGTATAGAATGCAACAGCATGTAGCTTGGTTCTTATACACATCTATCCTTCTGATGATGACCTCAATACAGGGGTCAAAACATAAAGTTATTATTTTATTATTAATCAGTAAAATAATCTTTTCAACACGTGTGTTTTGTGTCCTTAAATTCATAAATATGAATGCTGATCACCGTGTAACCTTAAAAGAAAGAATGATAGACTTTGTGTTTCTCAGGTGGGGGGACCTCCCCTCAATGAGTCTTGATAGACTTTGTGTTTCTTAGGAAGGACCTCCCATGATGAGTCTTTTGACTCATCAAAATTTTGAGATTTCATCCAAACACGTATTTGGATAAAATATCAAAAATTCAAAAGTTGCAGCACCCCCACGATTTCAAGACACAAGCCTCCACTGGATGAGATACCTGCTCGGGTATTACATGAATGTGCAAATGAATTGTCAATGCTTCTATCTTGGTTGTTTAACTTAAGTCTGAGCTCTGGTAATGTCCCTAGAGAGTGGAAAGAAGGTAAAATAGTTTCTTTGTATTAAGGAGGCTCCAAGACTGCAGTAGAAAATTACAGACCAATCACTATCTCAAGAGTGGTAGTAAAGGTATTGTATAAGGCTTTGATTAGACCACACATGGACTATTGTGCCTAGATTTGGTCACCAGGTTTTCAGAAGGATGAAGAGATGTTGGAAAGGTTCCAAAGGCAACTGACTAAGGTAGTTTCTGACCTCTGGAATGTTGAGTATGAGGAAAGATTGAGAAGATGTAATTTGCAGAGTCTGGTGGAGAGGAAGAAGAGGGGAGATATGATAGAGACCTACAAGTTGGTAAGGGGTTGTTATAAGATCCATGGTGGAGAAGTTCTACAGAGAATAGTGGGAGATCAGGGGAGAACCAGAGGTCATCCCTGGAAACTGTATAAAGAGGGTGTGAGTAGGGGAGTGAGAGGAATTTTTTTTCGTGCAGAGTTGTGAATGATTGGAATGCCTTGCCTGAGAGTGTGGTGTCTGCAAGGAGTTTGAGTGTGTTTAAGACACGGTATGATGAGGTGTGTGTGTGTGTGTGTGTGTGTGTGTGTGTGTGTGTGTGTGTGTGTGTGTGTGTGTGTGTGTGAGAGATAAAAGGACCTCCCAGATGAGTCTTTGACTCCATGAGGTCTTGGGGTGGTAATAATAATAATAATAATAAAAGTTCAAGAGAGAATTCAGGAATGGGTAGATAAGAATATGATACTCTATGGGGACCAACATTAAAGGCCAGTCTTGCCTTAGTAATTTATTAACTTTTTATAATAGAGTGACAGCTGAGTTGGACAAGGAGAATGGCTCTACACAGTGATACTACTGGATTTTGCTAAGGCATTTTACAGCAGTGGCAAATTCTCCATACTTGCTATGCTTGCTGCGCAAGCTCATTAATTGAAAAAGAAGTACTATTTATTTGTTAATACATGCATGCATTTATAAGCATTCCATTTAGGCTTTTATTTTTGTAGACAGAAGACATCTTAAGCTTGAGCGGCAATAATTGAGCTTTGCATTGTGTATCGAAGGCCGATGCTTGCTCGTCTAGTCAAAGTTACCTTGGCTTGCTCGGTTGTAGGAGCTTACAGGTCCTCGCAGCGGCACTGTGATTTCATGTGTGCATAGCCATTTCACACATATCACTCTGTTGCTTAAACCACAGGCCATATGCAGTCAACGTAGCTCTAGCCAGTGAGCTTCAGCAGCCTTTACAAGTGTGCGTGTTGCTTGAGAAAATTAAGTTACAACCAACTTTTTATTACAATGTTACTGACCAGTTCATAAAGAAGAACCATAGGGTAGAATTTTTTTTTTTTTTTTTAACTAGTAAAATTTATTTGTAAGCTTCCTATAATAGTACAAAATGTTTAACAATCATGTGTAACCTAAGAGCAACAGCTCATCCAGGTTATGATATGCATAAAGTTACAAAAATGTATGTAATTCATTTACATTATATACATACATGTAGATTCATATAATATACATATTACATATTATAATATAATTACATAATAAAATTGCAGGCATGCAAATATGTACAGAGAAAGTTGCATAACAATTAATTAGGAACAAAATAAAGCAGTTAAATAGCATTAGAATTTTAATGATCTTTGAATACAAATATGTTAAAAAGCAATAATTTATACAATTCTTTTGAACAGAGATTCCTCATTTCTGTGGGAAAATAAATACTCTTTGATTAGTTTTGTATTGTTTTGTTTCTTACTGTTAAAAGGTAGTGCGTTGAATACTTTTGACGCTAAATAAGTATAATGTTTGTGTATTGCTTTTGTAACTAAATATTTTAGGCCCTTATGTCTACTAAGGAAGGCATCTTGTTTGATATTTACATAGTCGTCATTTTTTATGAATAATAGTACCCTATAGACATATAAATATCTAAGGGTTAGTATGGTGTATTTATTACACATTGCAGTATCCTTATATTTGTTTCTAGTTAAAATTTTAATTACTTTATGCTGAGTCGAGACTAAAGGTTTCAGCATAGTGTGATAGATTCCTCCCCAACTTAATACAGCAATCCCTCGATTAACGCGCCCCCGCTTAGTGCATTTTCGATTAGTGCATCATTTTTTTTTGATACCCAGATTCGATTACAGCACCTCTAAAATTCAATTAGTGCACCTATATACATCTTAAAAGTAAATGTTACAGATTTTAAATTTTTTTTCTCTATACATTTTTTTATGGCTAACTATTTTAAAAGATTACTCACTAGGATGAAATAATTTAGTTACCGATTTAAAACATTTTAAAAAGTTATTTTTAATGGCATAATACACTGTTTCCATGTATACTATGTTCCAAATTTACTGCCAAAATTTATGTCGCCTGCTAATTACATAGCATTTTGTTTTCCTTAATTTTTTATTTTAAAGTATTTTCCCAACCTTTAATCATGAGTAAAAGAATTAGTGAGCAAAATAGTGGAAGTGTGAAAAAGATTCGATAAGTAATCTCATTAGAAGAAAAACTTGAAACAATAAAGAAAAATGAACAAGGCAAGTTCAGAGCAAATATAGGACAAGATCACAAAAATGGGCAAATCAACTATAGGAGCAATTTTAAGAAAAGCTGCTGAATACAAAGAGGATGGTAAGGCAGCTTCAAG
The DNA here is from genome assembly GCF_054136105.1 of Typopeltis vanoorti. Taxonomy (NCBI): domain Eukaryota; kingdom Metazoa; phylum Arthropoda; class Arachnida; order Uropygi; family Thelyphonidae; genus Typopeltis; species Typopeltis vanoorti. The sequence continues at coordinate 75,627,201 of NC_143568.1, forward strand.
TTCATCTTGCAATGCATTCAAAATCAAAGTACTATAATGATTGAATTAGAGAGACTTCTTTCTACATGGATCGAAGATTGTAACCAAAAACGGATCCCGCTAAGCACAAACCTTATTAAATAAAAAGCATTAAGTCTCTTTGCAACCTTTAAAGAAAGGGTTATCAATCATGATAAGGAAGAATTCCATGCTAGTGCTGGCTCCTTATCTGCACTTGCAGCTTTGCCTGCAAGTGCAGATAAGGAGGTGGCTGCAAATTATCCAGAGATTTTGAAGAAAATTGTGGAAAAAAGGGGCTATCGTAAACAAATATTTAATTTCAATGAAACCAGCCTTTTTGGAAGTGAATGCCTTCAAAGAGTTTTCTGGCCAAATCAGAGAAAATCTCAGTCTTGTTATAAAGTGGCAAAGTCGAATGAAATTACTGCCAGCAATATGCGAGCTGTTTGGAAGCACATTCTTCCACATTATGCAAATGATTTTAGAGATTATTCAAATGAATCTAAGTTAATTAAATCTCATTCTGAGAAGTTGAGTGATTCCAACTTGCTAAATTTAGATGCATAGCAGGAAGATCCTGAAGAATATGAAGAAAATTTAATCGCTGACAAGCCCAAAGAGATTTCACAGAAACAATTAAAAATATTTTTTTTGTACAATCGAAATTTTTAAGCAGCAATTCTTAGAGGCTGACCCTAGTGAAGAGAGAAGCAGTAAAATTTGCAGAAGAGTAGAAGAGGCAATAGGACCATACCGTCAGTTGCATGGAAAAACAAACAAAAAAACAGAATGCCCGCCAAACTATATTTGTTCAATTCTTTGTTAAGAAGTAGAATAATAAATTTATATTCTGAATATGTTTTATTGTCTTTCAGCTTCATGGTTTTCCTTTAACTAGGACCAGAGACATACTCTAATTCTTTAATAAAATAAGTAAGGATCAAAAAAGAAATTTGAGGAACGAAATATACATTTTCTCATAGTTATTATATTCGATTAGTACGTTTTCGATTAATGCGCCTGTTTTAAAGAATGCATTAGGCACATTAATCGAGGGATTACTGTATACCATATTGTAGTGCACTTTGAATCCAGGCATAATATAATATTTTTGGCATATTAAAATTTAAGAATCTGTTTAGGTAGTAAAGTCTGTTTAACATAATTTTTTTTTTATCGCTTGGTGTCGCACTGATTAGATCGTCGGCTTGTCGAGAGCTCCTGAAAAGATTAGTAGTATTTTGTGTTAACATTAGAAATTTTACTAGAATTTTAAGTAGTATTGTTTGTTTTTTGTTTCTTGGTGTGTCTGTGCAATTTTTGTGTGTTTTCTGTAATTTTAATTATTAATTTTAAGATAAGATAGCGTATATATGGCACCGATAAAGAAAAAAATGGCAGCCAGATCGCCATGTTTGTTTAAGAGTTTTGATGTAAACGAATTTATGCAATGTGCTGTCTGTGAGATGTATGCCTTGCGAAGAGCGGTGGGAGTCTGGTTAGAAAGTGATAGCGGAGTTAATATGTGCAGAAAGTGTAAAGAGAATGAGGATTTCAAGCGTTTTTCGTGTGGCGAGAGTGATATCATTAACGATAGTCAGAATGTAGAAAATGTTGGTGTGCTAGAGAATTGCGTGGTAGTACTAGATAGGTGTGAGAGCGTCGTTGAAAGTGTAAATGAAGGTAGAAATACAGAACGAATGGATGATTTGGTTGAGAATGGTGAGATAAATGCGAGTAGTGAAACTGCCCATTTGAACGGTGCGATACACAGAGCTAAAAGGCAACTGGAGCGTATGGAAAAATGTGTGCTGAACGTACCGACAAATAACCGGCGAAAGTCTGTGACGGCAAATAATAGAATGTTCGTAAACGTCAATAAAATGAAGGAGCGAGTGCTGTATGGGGATTCGCTATTAAGAGGTGTAATAGTTGAGAGTTTAATGAAGTCGTACCAGCCAGGTGCGAACATAAAGGACGTCAGCGAATCTATTCGACTGCAAAAACAGAGGGTGAAAGAGATGATAATCGTGGCAGGAACAAATGATTTGAAAGAGGACAAAATGGAAATGATAGAGGATGTGAGGGAATTATTTGAGGTAGCAAAAGAGAAGAGTGAGAGAGTTAGGATGGCGAGTATCTTACCACGGTATGACAGCAAAGTGTTTAGAAGGAGGGCCATAATTGCCAATGACTTTATGTGTGTGTTATGCATGGAGAGTGGTGTGGAATTTGTGGATATGTGGAATGAGTTTGATGGGCGAAAGGACTTATATAAGATGGATGGGTTACATTTGAATGGAGTTGGTGTATGGAGACTTGAAAAAGTGTTGATGAATGATGTGGAAGTGGATGTACAGACTCAGGGAAACTAGATTTATTAAGGGGGGGGAGTAGATATGCAGACTTTAGGGAGGCAATTGAGTGTATGAATGAGTATGAGTGTGAGCTGTATGGGAGCGATGGACTGCATTTGAGTGGTTATGGTGTGAGTCGCTTGGAGAGACTGCTGCTGGAAGGTAGAGAAGTGAATAGAGAGAATGAATCAGATCGAGAGGGGAGTGATGTGGAAGAGCAGGAGAGTAAGACAGGAGAGATTGAAGGAGTGGAAATGAATGTGGAAGTGAGTGGTATGAGTATAGATAATGAGAGAATGGGTGTGCAAGAGGAACAGGGAAACGGGGAGGCTCAGGGTGGACAGGGATACACAGCGTGAGAAAGGTGGATGCTCCAAGAGGAGGTGAGAGAATGTGTAGGCAGGAAAGTAATGGGATGATCAGGGATCAAAAGGAAACAGATGGAATTGCAAAGGGTTCTAAAATGAAGAAGCAGAAAGGGAAATGGCCCCAGTCCAGCATGGAGAGATCACATCGAGTGAGTGGTATCAGTGGAACTAGCTGTAGATCCAGAAATGAGTTGTTGTGTTTGTATACCAATGCTAGAAGTATAAGAAACAAGGCGGATGAAATGGTTGCACTAATTGCGTCTGTGCACCCAGAGATTGTCGGAATAAGTGAGACATGGTTAGATGAGGATGACATCCTGACAGGAATAGAGATGGAAAGGTATGATGTGTTTCGTGAGGATAGAAGGGGTAAAAAGGGAGGGGGAGTGCTATTGATGATAGAGAAAGAGTTATGTCCATACAAGGTAGAGATGGAAGGGGGAAATGGGGCCAGTGGTTTTGAGGCAGTATGGTGTGAGATAGAGGTGAATAGATTCAAATACTTGGTGGGATGTTGTTATAGACCTGGTAATGTGGATGGTGGTGATAGTGAAATGTATAGTCAAATAAGCCAAGCAAATAAGAAAAGGATGATCATTATGGGTGATTTTAATTATGGCAATATAGATTGGAATGAAGAGATAGCAACTGGAAGTAAAGAAAATGAGTTTCTTGAGTTTTTGAGGGATAACTACCTCAGACAGTATGTAACAGAGGGCACAAGAGGATTAAGGGTCTTGGATTTGGTCATCTCATCGGAGGATGTAATTATCAATGAGGTATCAAATCATCCACCAATTGGCGAAAGTGACCATGAGGTGATTACTTGGGTGGTTGCCAGCAGTGCAAGGACCCCTGTGAAAAAAGGGTATATGTGGAACTACAAGGGGGGTGATTATGAAGAGCTCAGGAGACAGCTTGCAGGTGTAGCATGGAATGAGGAGTTAGCTGGAAAAGAGATCAATGCAGCTTGGGGGATTTTCAAAAAATATTTAGTGGATGCAATGTCTAAATGTATACCACGGGTGAGAAGGTTAAATAAGTTAGGTGTGAGATGGATGAATAAAGAGATTAAGCATGCAATACAGAGAAAAAGGGCATTGTGGAGGCAGCATAAGAGAAGTGGAAGTAACCAATTTCATGAGTTCTACAAAGACCAGGCAAGGAGAGTGACTTGGTTGGTGAGAGTAGCTAAAGAGAGGTATGAACAGCAGTTAGCTAATGAAGCTAAAAAGAATCCTAGGGAGTTCTTTCGATATGTAGCCAGCAAAAGAAAGAATGATTATGGAAGGATGACATTGATTGGAGGAAATGGTATAAAGACAGCTGTTGCAGAATGTGTGGTGGAGATACTTAATGAGCAGTTCATAAAGATCTTTCAATCTTGTGAATGTGACTTCATGGAGAGATTAAGAGCAGTTGATGATGGGGAGGAGAGACTGACTGTAAGTGAGCAAGAGGTGTTTGGGGAGTTGAGTAAACTAGATGTAAATAAGGCTGTGGGACTTGATAATATATCACCGCGTATTCTGAAGGAATGTGCCAGAGAGTTGACACCTGCCTTGACATATTTTTTTAATACGAGTCTTGCACTTGGTCAAGTCCCTAAAGAGTGGAAGGAGGGCAAGATTGTGCCACTTCATAAAGGAGGTGATCGAACTCAAGCATCAAACTATAGGCCTATCTGTGTGTCAGGTGTTGTGGTTAAGTTGTTGGAGAAGCTTGTGAGAACTAGGATCCAGAGTTGGGTTGACAACAATGGTATAATCTTTGATGGACAGCATGGATTTGCTAAAGGGAGGTCGTGTTTTAGTAATCTACTTACTTATTACAATAAAGTGACTGCTTCCTTGGACAGAGGAGAAGGATACACAGTAATATACTTGGATTTCGCAAAAGCTTTTGATAGAGTGCCTCATGATAAGTTGACAGTCAAACTAGAGCAGATGGGGTTGGATATTAGATTAGTGCATTGGATTGGAGACTGGCTATCTGATAGGTATCAACAAGTTGTGTATGGGGGTGCAATATCCAGGAAAAGGAAAGTCACTAGTGGAGTGCCTCAGGGATCTGTTTTAGGGCCATTACTATTTAACTTGTATATTAATGATATTGGCGAAGATTTGGATGGAGATATTCAGTTGTTTGCAGATGATGCAAAGTTGGGACGAACCATAAAGAGTAGTGAAGATGTTGTGGCCTTGCAAGAAGACTTGAATAAATTGAGTGATTGGGCAAGCAAATGGGGATGTGAGTTCAATGTTGCAAAATGTAAGGTTTTAAAATTTGGAAAACAAAGATGGGATGCAGAATTTATGCTTGGTGAAAATATATTGTTGGAAGTAGAGGAAATAAGAGATCTGGGAGTGATAGTGGATAAGGATCTAAAATTTAGGGGTCACATCGCCAAAATTGTGAAGACAACACAAAGACTTCTGGGAATGATGAGGAGGACACTGACATGTAGAAGTAGGGAGATTCTTGTTCCATTGTATAAGGCTTTGATTAGGCCACACATGGACTATTGTGCCCAGATTTGGTCACCTGGTTTTCAGAAGGATGAAGAGATGTTGGAAAGGGTCCAAAGGCGACTGACTAAGGTAGTTTCTGACCTCTGGAATGTCGAGTATGAGGAAAGATTGAAAAGATGTAATTTGCAGAGACTAGTGGAGAGAAGGAAGAGGGGAGATATGATAGAGACCTACAAGTTGGTAAGGGGTTGCTATAGGATCAATGGTGGAGAAGTTCTACAGCGAATAGTGGGAGATCAGGGGAGAACCAGAGGTCATCCCTGGAAACTGTATAAAGAGGGTGTGAGTAGGGGAGTGAGAGGCAGGTTTTTTTCGTGCAGAGTTGTGAATGATTGGAATGCCTTGCCTGAGAGTGTGGTGTCTGCAGGGAGTTTGAATGTGTTTAAGACCCGGTATGATGAGATGTGTGTGAGATAAAAGGACCTCCTAGATGAGTCTTTGACTCCATGAGGTCTTGTTTAATAATAATAATAATAATAATATGCCCGAGCGAGTACGAAGGACAACAAATCAGAATGGGATAGTTAGTATAAGGCATTAAAGTAGGGATAGGACAAATGGGCTTCTGCAATTCATGTACACTAATGCCAGGAGTATTAGGAACAAAAAGGAAGAGTTTTTGGCCATGGTTGGCACTTCCAGGCCACAGGTTGTTGGTATTAGTGAAACATGGCTGACAGAAGATGATAACGCTAGTGGGATTGAATGCGACGGGTATAGCATGTTCAGGAGTGACAGGGTGAATAAAAAGGGGGGAGGAGTGTTATTGATGATAGCTGATGAGCTGCAGCCAAGGAGTATAGAAGTTGAACTGCAGGATAGAGAAAAGAGCACATTTGAGGCTGTTTGGTGTGAGATAGAATCTAGCAGAACAAAATATACAATTGGGTGCTGCTATAGACCAGGTGATGGAATACATGGTGGGGATAGTATGCATAGGCAAATAGAAGAAATGAGTGGAAGGAGGGTAATTATTATGGGTGATTTCAATTATGGTAACATTGACTGGAAAGAGGAGAGGGCACATGGGAGGAAGAAATTGGATTTTATGCGGTTATTAAGGGACAACTATCTACGGCAACATGTAGTGGGAAATACCAGGGGGCAGAGAGTGCTGGACCTTGTAATTGCAACTGAGAATGTGGCTGTAACGAACATGACCATGTTGCCACCATTTGGTGAGAGTGACCATAAGGTCATGACTTGGAAGGTGACTAAAGGAGTGGAATTTACAATTAAGACAAGGTACATGTGGAATTACCGGCCTGGTAAGTATGACAAGCTTAGGTGTGTCCTTGGCTCAGTGGCGTGGCATGGCATGTAAAACTGCAAGGGCTGCATGTTGATAGTGCATGGGAGATGGTTAAGAACTGTTTGCAGGAGGCAATGGTTGACTGTATACCAAGAAGAATCCGAATAATAAATCAAATAGGGGTTAAATGGATGAATAACACTATTAAGCTTGAGCTGCAAAAAAAGAAACAATTGTGGAGGGAATTTAAGGAGAAAGGTGACCATCAGGCACAGGAACAGTATAAAGCTCAGGTCAGGATGGTAACAAGGGTGGTAAGAAAAGCAAAAGCAGATTGCAAAAGAAAATTGGCCATGCAGGCTAAAGAGAATCCCAAACAATTTTTTCAATATGTTGCCAGTAAAAGGAAAAATGCTCATGGTAGAATGATCTTAAAAAATGCTGAGGGTAGGGAGGTAACCGAATCAGTCAATATTGTGGAATTACTGAGCGAGCACTTTGCAAGAGTATATCATCCAGGTGGTGACTTTGCAGGAATGGAAGAACCAACAGCTTATACTGGAATTGTGATGAATGAAGTAGAGGTAACTAGTCTATTACAGAACCTCAATGTCAATACATCTGTGGGATTGGATGGTATACCAGCTCGTGTCGTACGTGAAGAGGCTAAAGAATTGTCAGTGCCTTTGACCATTTTGTTTAATTTGAGCCTCGGGTCTGGGTCAGTCCCAAAGGGGTGGAAAGAGGGGAAAATAGTTCCGCTGCACAAAGGTGGTTCCAAGGTTGCTGTTGAAAATTACCGGCCAATCAGCATAACAGGAATCATTATCAAGGTCTTAGAGAAAATAGTCAAGAGGAAAATACAAGATTGGATAGAAGAAAATGGGATACTGTATCGGGGACAGCATGGTTTTGTGAAGGGTAGGTCATGCCTCAGTAACTTGCTCACGTATTATAACACAGTGATGGCTGAACTGGATAAGGGTAATGGGTTTACAGTGATTCTACTGGACCTTGTTAAGGCCTTTGACAGGATACCACATGGAATTCTAATCAGTAAATTGCAGCATATGGGGATGGACATAGGGTTGGTGAGATGGAGAGGAGGGTGGTTGACGGAGAGATATCAGAGAGTGGTTTACTCAGGAGTAGAGTCCACAAGACAGCCTGTGACTAGTGGTGTGCCACAAGGATCTGTTCTTGGACCACTGCTGTTTAATTTGTTCATTAATGATATAGGAAAGGATCTGAGAGGAACAGTTCATTTGTTTGCGGATGATGAGAAGTTGGGTAGGGCAATAGTGAATGCAGATGACGTCAAAATTTTGCAGGATGATTTGGATAGATTGGAGGTCTGGGCTAAGGAGAATGGATGTCAATTTAATGTGGCAAAATGTAAGGTTATGCATTTTGGGGTGAAAAGATTGGCAGCAGTTTACTGCATTGGTGAAACTGTGCTCCAGGAAATTGATGAGGCATGAGATTTAGGAGTGTTGGTGGATAAGGAATTGAAATTTAGGGGACACATTGCGAAAGTGGCCAAATCAGCTCATCAAATCACTTGGTTGCTGAAGAATACGTTGACAAGCAGAGACAAGCAGGTTATTGTTCCTCTGTATCGAGCCATGATAAGACCCCATCTCGACTACTGTGCCCAGATTTGGTCACCTAGGTTTCTTCTTGATGGGGAGGAGGTGGAGAGGATCCAGAGGCGAGTGACTAGGATGGTAGCAGGTCTGTTGAATGAACCTTATGAGAACAGGTTGAGGATTTGTGGGTTGCAAAAATTGGTTGATAGGCAGAGGAGGGGAGATATGATTGAGACAGTCAAATTACTGAAGGGTTTCTATAAAATTAATTCAGAAGATATTTTTGAGAACAGGGCTGGTTGTGGGAGGACTAGGGGACATCCATGGAAACTGGGCAAAAGTGCAGTTAGTAAAGGTGTTAGAGCTGGATTCTTTACTTTTAGAGTAGTGAATGAGTGGAATGCGCTCCCTGAGTCTGTGGTGGATGCTGTGACAGTGAATGAGTTTAAGACGAGGTATGATAGATACTGTATGAATGTTGAATAGTTGTGATGAATGTGATTTGGGGCCTCCCTCGATGAGTCTAATGACTCCCTGGAGTTGCCCGTAATAATAATAATAATAATAATAGTAATAATCCTTACTTTATTTACGACATTGGTAATATGCAGTTTAAAGCTTAAACTAGTATCAATTTTTAATCCCAAGTAAGTTATTACACTGACTTTTTCTATTTTCTCGCAGTTGCAATTTGAATTTGTCGTGCAATACCAATCATGCAAAATTAATTATGAAGTGAAGTTCATTTTGCCAGTTGTATTTCGCAAGTTAAAATTTATGTATTTAGTTTTTGAGACATTCAGACTGAGTTTGTTTGACTGGAACAATTTGTTACTTTCAAAAGATCAGCATTCACGATGGTTTTCGTTTATTCGGCAGTGTCTGTAGAGAAAATTTGTACTGTATCATCTGCAAAAGTATTTATTTTACTGTTTAGTTTAAGATTGCAGAAGTCATTGATATAAATATTAAATAAAATTGGTCCCAAGACAGATCCTTGTGGTACACCGCAGTCTACTGTTTTGGAGCTGCTATAGCTGTTGTTTAATTTTACAATTTGTGATGTGGCATTTAAGTAATTTTTGAACCAGTTTAGGACAGTACCTTGTATTCCTATGACTTTAATTTTTTTATTAAAATTTCATGTGATACAGAGTCTAAAGCTTTGTGTATATCTAGAAATAGTAAATTTGTATTCAAGTAGCTAAATTGAAAAATATAGAATATCATTTGTAAAATAAATGTATTTGTATGATTAAATGTACATAAATTTCTAAATATATAGTTTTAAATTGTCAGTATAGGTAACCCTCGTATAACGCAGTACTTATACAACGCAGTTTCAATATAACGCGGTCTACAAATTGTAGTAACCCTTGTTCAACGCGGTTTTGACATAAACACAGTCTAGAAATTGTAGTAACCCTTTATCTTTTAATATATTTTCACCGTGTGACTTAAAAATCAAATTTTATCTTCATTAAATTTGTGTCTGCCCATATCGCGCAGGTAGTTATAAATAGCAAATTTATATTAGGAGAAACACCCTTTTGCATGCATGTATGTCAATTGTATACCATATAATTTGGTTATAGCATCAGAAGATTTGATAATAACTGAGATGACATTTCTCCCACCAGTTGGAGAGAGTGACCATGTGGTTTTGACTTGGAAAATGAATAGACATGCAAGAGTATCAAAGAGACGGGAACTTATGTGGAATTATAATGCAGGTGATTATAATAGTCTTAGACGTCAACTTCGAGAAGTTTTATGGAGGGAGGAACTGGAAGGTCGGAATATCGTTAGTGCGTGGGAAATTGTGAAAGAATATTTGTTAGCAGCAATGGTAAGTTGTATACCACGAGTGAAGAAGAGGACACAATTTGGAGTAAAGTGGATGACAAACAATATTAAACAGGAATTGCATGTGAAAAAGAGGCTATGGAAGAGATACAAGGAGACAGGTGAAGAGAGGATGCGTGAAGAATATAAGACACAGGCCAGAAGAGTGACTAGTGTGGTAAGGAAAGCGAAACTGGAATATGAGAGGAGATTGGCCCTAAGATCCAAAGAAAATTCTAGGGAATTTTTTAGCTATGTGGCCAGTAGGAGGAGAAATGACTGTGGAAGAATGATATTGTGGGATAAAAATGGGAATAGAGTGACTGATGCAGAGTATATAGTGGAATTGTTCAATGACCACTTTATTGGAGTATTTCATCCTGGAGGAGTCAGTTTTAATGCTAGAGAGATAGGGCAGGTTCAAGGTTTAGAGGTACAGGAGGAGAGTGTGTTTCAGATATTGAGAACTCTGGATGTCAATAAAGCTTTTGGACTGGATGGTATTTCACCACGAGTTTTGAGAGAATGTGCTGAGGAACTGACAGTGCCTTTAACCTGGCTTTTCAATGAAAGTCTGGCTTCGGCAAAGGTGCCCAGGGAATGGAAGGAAGGTAAGATAGTGCAATTGCATAAGGGTGGTAACAGACTGGAAGTGTCTAATTATAGACCAGTCTGTGTGTCATCAGTAGTTGTTAAGATCTTGGAGAAAGTAGTGAGGGACCGTATACAGCACTGGGCAGATGAGGGTAATGTTATCTGTGAGATTCAACATGGATTTTTGAAAGGGCGCTCTTGTTTTAGCAATATGCTGGCCTTTTATAATAAAGTTACAAGAACATTGGATGAGGGAAAGGCATATACTGCAATTTTCTTAGACTTAGCAAAGGCATTTGACAGGGTGCCACGTGATAGGCTGATATTTAAGTTGCAACACATGGGTCTGGATGTCAGATTGGTCAACTGGATTCAGGATTGCCTGTCTGATAGGTATCAGAGAGTTGTGTATGGTGGAGCAGTTTCAAGGAGACAGAAGGATACAAGTGGGGTTCCACAGGGCTCAGTATTAGGACCTATATTGCTTAACCTTTATATCAACGACATTGCCAGTGGATTGCAAGGGGATATTCAGTTCTTTGCAGATGATGCGAAGCTGGGAAGGATTATTAGTAATAGTGCAGATGTGGTAGCCCTGCAAGAGGATTTGAATAAGCTAGATAGATGGGCAAATGAATGGGGTTCTCAGTTTAATGCAGCAAAATGAAAGGTCTTGAGGTTTGGGAAACATCGATGGGATGCTGTATACTCTATGGGAGGAGTTATACTGGAGGAAATAGGTGAGATAAGAGATCTGGTGTTGATGATTTATAGAAACCTGAAGTTTAGGGGACATATTGCAAAGGTGGTGAAGGTAACACAGAGGATTGCTGCAATTATAAGAAGGACACTGACCTGCAGAGATAAGAGGGTTATCGTTCCGTTGTATAAGTCTCTGATCAGACCACACTTGGATTATTGTTCTCAGATTTGGTCCCCAGGATTTGAAGGGGATAAATTAAGTGTGGAAAAGATAAAAAGACGGATAACAAAGATGGTTTCAGGATGTACAAGGATAGTTATGAGGATCAGCTGAGGGAATGTGGACTGCAGAGTTTGGTGGATAGAAGTAGGAGAGGTGATATGATTGAGACTTTTAAACTGTTGAGAGGTGGTTAAAGGGTTGACACTGGGGAGTTCTTTCACTTGGTTGAACAGTGGGAAGGAGTGATGACAAGAGGCCATCCCTGGAAGTTAAGAAAGGAAACTGTGAGCAAGAGGGTTAGGAGTGGTTTCTTTGCATGGAGGGTGGTTGAGCCGTGGAATGCATTGCCTGATAGAGTGGTGAGGGCGAGAACGGTCAATGAGTTTAAGGAGTGGTATGATAGATTTTGTGTTTCTTAGGGGGAACCTACCCTTGATGAGTCTTGACAGACTTTATGTTCTTAGGAAGGACCTCCCACAATGAGTCTTTTGACTCCATGGAGGCCTGAATAATAATAATAATATAGTGTTTATTGTTGAAAATTGTCTTCGTTTCTTGCCAGGAAAGCGAATTAAAAATTATAAGTGTGTTATCTCAAGCTGAGCACTTTGTTTTCTGGTGAGTTACATACAGGGTGTTCGGGATAAATTTGACAGTTTCGTAAGGAAAAAGAAAATCTTCTTTGTATCTATTAAATTTAATGAATTGACAAAAAAACATTACAGGCAGAGTTAATTACAATACTATCAACAAGATTTACTCAAAATAACCACCATTAGCATCGATCACAGCTTCAATTCTGCTTCGGAACCTCGAACAAGCTGATGCTACAGTCTCCCTGGGAAGGGCCGCAAAAACTGTTTTAATTTTATCCATTAACTGGGCTTTTGTATTACTGGAAGTGCGATTGGTGTCTTTTTCAACTGCGCCCCATACAAAATAATCCATGGGGTTAAGGTCTGGGGAGTTTGGAGGCCAAACATTTGGACTGGTGAAGTCGTAGAAATTTTCAGACAACCATTTTTGACTTTTCCCAGAGGTGTTGCAAGGGGCCGAATCCTGCTGCCATATATACGGCCTACCATTGGCTACCCTTGTTATCCAGGGCTTGACTACAGTTAGCAACTCCACGAACAAAGCCCGAATTCCAATGCCAGGGTTCTTCAACACCTGTTCCTGCAGATTTGCGAGGAATTCTGCTGTACGAACGCAATCAGATCGTCTGCTAGGGATCTTTCTTCTTGCTACATCCTCGTAGTCACCATTGCAAGTCTCTAGTTCATGCCTGATTGTTTTTACTGTATTCAGGGAGCATTGGGCAGCAGTCGTAATATCCTTATTTTGATGGCGGGCACGAATCATCATGATACAAGTTATTCTCTTCCATGATTCAGGTGGGTTCCAGCTATCCATCCTTTCTGACATCTTGTATATGAATGAAGAAGGGTCCAAACTTTTAAATGAAGAGAAGTGTGTGTTAATACATGTAACTTACGGAAAAATATAATTAATTATAAATATGTCAAATTTATCCCGAACACCCTGTACATAATTAATATGTAATGCTTTTTTACGTAAAAAAATTATTTTTATAGTAATGGCCACAAATTGCATTGAAAGGGAAAAAAATGAATATTGAAAAGAAAATTCGTCTCGAAGAAAAAAAAATTAAAATCATGGATCGGTTGAAAAATGGGGAAGTTGTTGTAGTGACTTTGAATTTAAATGAATCAACAATTCAAACAATCAAACACAATGAACATAAAATCCGAGAAAGTGTTTATTGCTGGGTCAATGTTAAGTGCAAAGCTCGTTGCTCGTGTACACAATTTTCTAAGAGAAAAATGCAGAAATATCTAATGATTTGGAAAGAAGACGCACTCAAAAGAAAATTCCTTTGGATGGAAATCTTATTAAACAAAAAACTCTCAACATTTATAAACATTTATAATGCAGACCAGGTCTTCAATACTGATGAATCTGGGTTATATTGGAAAAAAATGCCAAAACATACCTATATTTCGAGAAATGAAAGATCAGCACTTGGATTCAGAGTTTCAAGAGGCAGAATTAATCTACTATTTTGTAGTAATGCATCAGGTGATTACATGACAAAACTAATGTTTATTAACCGATCTTCAAATCCTTGCACTATGAAAGATTAAAATATGCACATATTTTTATTTTGCCTAAAACATTTATGCATTACGTGCAATGAAGCTCAATTACAATTTGTAATTTTTATAATTTTATACTATGTATTTGTGTCATAGTTTATGTTTTCTTAACTTACATGAATTACCTGAATTAAAGAAAAATATATTTTTGTTGGATACGTCATTGCTGTTTATATAATTTTTTTTTTTAAAAACCGATTTCGGAACATAACCCTACTTTTTGTATGTGATCTGAGTCTCGCATAATGCGATTTATATAATGCGGCATTTCTATGGAACCTAACATCCACGTTATACGAGAGTTATCTGTAATTCATTATTCTGATAATCAGATTTCAATCACATCTCTCATTCCCTGAATGATAACAAGAGCAAGCGTGAATTTCATGACCAGCATTCGCCTGTTTTACAGGATATCCCATGGAATGCTGATATGCAAATTAGAACAAATGGAGATGGATATTATGATGATAAGGATAAGAGAATGGCTCATATACCAAAAAGTAGTGTATGGAGAAGCAAAGTCCAGGATGAAGCAAGTGACCATTGGTGGTGTGCTGCAAGGCTCTGTACTTGAATCATTATTGTTTAATTTGTACATAAATGATATAGAAAATGACTTGAAGAGTGATATTCAATTGTTTGCTGATGGTTGGTAGTGCAATAATTAATCAAGCCTATGTAGAAATCTTGCAGGAATTTAAATAAGCTGGCAATATGGACAAAAGGTAATGGATATCAGTTCAATGTGAAAAAGTTAGGCATTTTGGGATTAAATGATTACAAGCCATGTACCACATGATGGAACTGTACTCTAAGAGACTGATGAGGGTAGGCACTTTGGGGGTGATGGAGGCTAGAGAGTTGAAGTTCAGAGGCATATTGCTAAGGCGTCCAAGGTAGCTCATAGGATTACTTGGTTATTGAAGAACACATTAACATGAAGAGATAAATAAGTTATTATTCCTCTTTATAAGGCAATGATATGTCCACATCTGGATTACTGTGCTCAGGTCAGGTCACCTGGATTCCTTGGAGGTGAGGAAGTGGTAGAAAAGATTTAGATGTGAGTGACCAAGTTGGTGAGCGGAGTAAGGAGTACTCCCTACATTGATAGATTGAGAGTTTGTGGATTACAGAAGTTGGTTGATAGACAGAGAAGAGGGGAATATGATAAAAACATTTAAGCTACTGAAAGTTTTTATAAGATTGATGTAGGGGAAATTCAGCAGTGGGATAGTGGTGAAAGAACAAGAGATCTTTCCTGGAAATTAAGTAAGAGTGTGGTTAACAAGGATGTGAGGACTATATTTTTTGCTTGGAGAGTGGTGAATGAATAGAATGCATTGCCTGACCCAGTTGTGAGTGCTTCATCCATCAATGAGTTCAAAAAGAGGTATGATAGATATTGTGTGGATAGTTTTGGGTCTCCCGCGATGAGTCTACTGACTCCATGGAGATGCGTGGTAATATAAGAATAATATTAAATGCTTAATAATATTTAATAAGAACCTGTGTAGCTCAGTGTAGGTGGTGTGTGTGTGTCCACAGAGCCGCTGAAGAAAGTCGCCAACTAGAGGAACTTTTCTATGCCTTCCTTCGATCGGTTGCCAAGTTAGTTTCTCTGGCATGAACAAGCGAGCTCTTTCTTTCTGAAACTTGAGTTTTTTGTCCTGTAAACTCAAGAAAATTGACTGTAGAACCCACTGTATTTCAGACCATAAATATAGTGTTAGGATTAACAGATTTATTTATTTTATTTTAACATTTAATATAATATACTACACCACCCAGCCCGCTTGGTTGGCCTAATGGCTTAGCTCACAACCACCAGTGGGTTGGTGAGTGGGTTTGCATCCCACTATGAGCATGGTTGTTTGTAAAAGCCTGTTCTGGATGAGCTTGTATACCTCCTTGAGTTTATAATGTTTGTCTTTTTTTTTTTTTTTAACAAAATATTAAATGCTATTACATAATACATTTCTTCATCTACTGCATTGCTCATGCTGTTCATCAGAAAATATATTTTATTCCACGAGAATATGAAGCTACTTAACCTCTCAAATATATGGAGTTCTCCTGGCATATTTTTGGAAACCTACAAGAGTGAGTCTGGAAAGTTCTGATAAAATTGATTAATTTTTATTCTAGGTGTTTATCAGAACTTTCTAGACCTCCCCCTCATAAAATGTATAGAAATTCTTCTTGCTATGTATTTAGGATTTATTATTATTACGACATCTCCAGGGAGTCCAACAACTCATCGAGGGATGGCACCTGCTCTACAACTCTGTTTCCACCACTCATCCACAACTGTCCACAACTACACCAATGCCATCCACCACTAGTATTTCCACAGACAATCACAAACATCCATGCCCACGGAAGGATTCGAGCCCACAGCCTTTTGGCAGGAGAGCAGATATGCTAACCACTCGGCCAGCCAGGATGTACGAAGTAATGCTGCTTTTTATATGAATGGGACACCAAGCAAAATGTAACCATTAAACTATTAAAGAATGTCCTTTTCAACCCATAATTTACTAGCAAAACAGATAATTGTCTCCTATTTACTCTAATGAGTCCAGGAAGTTTTACCTTGTTTTGATTTTATAACACATTAGGATTGATAAATTTTGTTAAAGCCGTGAAAGAAAATGCAAGGAATATTTCTTTTTTAAATTTCCAAATAGATATTTTTACGAAAAATTGATGCCATAAGCAAAGGAGAATGAATTATTTACTGATTAACATGTTAAAAATAAAAATAAATCCACTAGTGCCTATTTATTTTTCTGAAGGGAACGAATAGGCTAAGCTATTTAGCACTAACTTTTTGAAGACTGACTGGCACCCAATCTCCACCCATAACCTCACAACAGCTGATTAAAAAAAAAAAAAAAGAGTTTCCTTGAATAAAAACCCTACTTATCTGGTGCCAAAGATTGACTAATTCAAGAAGAACCTACTAAAAAAGATACCTAGAAAATGTACAATGGTCTTTATTATGCAGTCTAGTCTGTGGAAGCAAATGCCATTTCCACAAGGCTACACAGGTGTCCTCACATTATAAAACTTATGAAAAAAAAATTGCAGGATCTCTAAATAACATTGGAAAGGAACACAGGTAGGTTTATGGACATTTTTGACAATTATTGTCAAAACGCTGAACATATATATACATACTGGCTTCCTTATCAAATCTGTGCACTGTTAGCATAAACATGGTAATATCAGAATATTGCAGATATATAAAAATATTAGCAGGCAAAGATAAATAATCATACTTGATCTCACATGAATCCTAAGGATTTTATTTACTTACTGAATTTTAATTTTTAAAGTAAAACTTAAAATAATGAAACTTTATATTTCTATAAAAAATACAACATGGTCATGCAGCATAAACAAAATTTAAAAACAAGTACCTTCCATTTATACAAAGGAGGGAAAAATAATTTTATTGTAACATGCACCCAGAAATCTATATTGTAATGCTTTGCATCTCCCATTCCATATTATCCTATTAGATCAATTAAATAACTTACCGTCTATATAATCGCTAACATAATGTGTCAGCCTTCTCCTAATATCACCATATAACCCTCTTCCGATTCGACATCTGGGTTCCTGCAAGAAAAGAACAGTTATGAAATACACTTTCATGGATGAAAGAATTAATCAAAGAAATTTCCTGATTTTATTCACAAAAAGAACACATATTTTTACAGCAAACATAAACACAAATTTGTGTTATATAAAAATGTCAGTCCTCACCCTTGCTTTTCACAGACCAGGAGCTTCTTCATATTTCATCTCTAGAAAATGGTTTAGAATTTTCCAACTACCAGCCCATAGCAGCGAAAATGTTATAATTTCAAACATAAAGAAATATATAATTATCAAAAGTTCTGAATTCTCTCCCCTATGTATTAACCAATATGATGGATTTCATCCATCGAGAACTCTTAGAACTGGCTCATCAAACTTCACAAATCTCGACTAGTACAACATGGGACTGAAAACACTGGTCACAGGATCCAGTGGGAAAACACCAAACTATCACACAGATCCATGTTTATACATGAACGTTCAAAGAAAATGCTGAAATGATTCTTCATTGACCTAACTCAATAATAATCCTTACCATTCCTGAAATGTGGAGAAATTGTTATTCTTCACTGTATTAAATAAATTGATATTTTTAAGTTTAATTTTTAAACTCAAAATATCTAATTTTATTTTCAGCCCAATAGAATTTAACCAATGAACAGGCAACTGTATATATAGAGGGATTCTAATGTAATGCATGCACTGTTTCTTTTATTTAATTTCTTTACTATTCTCTGCTCACACTGATGTCTTAAGATACGTAAGATGGAATATCTGTACAATAAATTATTTTTATTTATTTATTATTTTTTGTGGCACATGTGTTTCTATAATTATAGTTTTGACACACGTACTGTAGACAATTTTATTTTTGCTGCCATTAAAGTGATCTAACTGAAACACCAAACTCTTGGTCGATTGGTAGAGCCTCGTCTATTAATGGCTCATGAAGATAGTCAAGTTTGAGTGCAGTTGGTAGTTTGAAGGGATACAATCGTTTGATGCTGTTGGCACACTCTCCCTCGATGAGTCTTTGGACTCCCTGGAGGTGTCACATAATAATAATAAATTCATTCCTATAACCTGGGAGGAATTTATTATAATTTTGAATTGTTCTGCCGTTACAAATTATAGCAAAAAAAAAATTTATATAATTTTAAATCGTGTTGCTAATAAAAATGGAAGTATAACCAAAAAAAAAAAAAAAAAAAATCTTTCCTCAAGCAAGAATGGAAAAAATTTCCCCAAGTTGTCTAGAAATAGAATGACAAAAAAATCTTTCCTTAAGTTTTTCTAAATTTAACGACAAAAATTGCTCTTTTTGTTGTTAAATGAACATTAGTTTGAAACTGTTCAAAATTCAAAATCGATATTTTTTCTTTTCTCAAGAATTATTACGTCTGCAAGCACCAATATAGCAGTAAAAGGTCTATAATAATCCGACGAATGTGTTGAAAGATATATTGCGCACTTATCACATATTAACCCATTTTGGGATTATGCACTTTAAGACATAATTTTGTCTAATTTTGCCATTGCAAATATTTCGATTGAAGCCAAACTGGAAATGACTCGACAAATTTCAAGGCATCTTAAATATCAAATTTAATTAAATTCCATCCATCCATCCACTGTGAAGTTATTAATACTGGTTCTACATTCTGCCAATGAAATGATCCGATCAAAAAAAAAAAAAAAAAAAAAAAAACCGCATGAACACCATGCATACATTCTGGATTAGCCGCCCATTGGAGATGTATTCTCATACCATTTAAGGGCTTCACAAACATTCATCTCGTGTGAGATTTGAGTCAATGACTTGTTGGTTTAAAAGCAGATGCCAGCAAGGTGTAGTGAGGTTAGTCAAATCTAGAACTAAGAAGTAAAGTAGCGCTTCCTAGTGTCTTGTCTCAAAAAAGGAAACAGCCAGTTCTTATATGCATTATGAACATAATAATATTATTAGTAGTAGTACGGGCAACTCCGAGGAGTCCTTAGACTCATCGAGGGAGGCCCTAACATGTCAAGAAAACTATTCAACATTCACACAGTATCTATCATACTTCGCCTTGAACTCATTTACAGTCATGGCACCCACAACAGACTCTGGTAGCATATTCTACTCATTCACCACTCTCCAATTAAAAACCTAGCTCTAACACTCTTGCTAACCACACTCTTGCCCAGCTTCCATGGATGGCCCTCTAGTCCTCCCACCACCAGTCCTATTTTCAAAAATATCTTCTGAATTAATCTTATAGAAACCCTTCAGTAATTTGAATGTCTCAATCATATCACCCCTTTTCTGCCTATTAACCAATTTCTGCAACCCACAAATCTTCAACCTGTTCTCATAAGGTTCATTCCATAGACCTGCTATCATCTTGGTCACTCGTCTCTGGATCCTCTCCATCTCCTCCCTCATCAAGAAGAAACCCTGGCACCCAAATTTGGGCACAGTAGTCTAGGTGGGGTCTTATCAAAGCTCGATACAGAGGAACAATAACCTGTTTGTCTCTGCTCGTCAAAGTATTTTTTAGCAACTAAGTGATTTGATGAGCAAATTTAGCCATTTCTGCGATGTGTCTCCTAAACTTCAACTCCCTATCCACCAACACTCCCAAATTCTTGGCCTCGTCAATCTCTTGGAGTATAGTTTCACCAATGTGGTATACTACTGCTAATCTTTTCACCCCAAAATGCATAACCTTACAAATCATCCTGCAAAATTTAGACATCCTGTGCATTCACTATTGCTCTAACCAACTTTGCATCATCGCCGAACAAATGAACAGTTCCTCTCAGATCCTTTCCTATATCGTTAATGAACAAATTAACTAGTAGTGGTCCAAGAATAGAACCCTGCAGCACACCACTAGTCACAGGCAGTCTTTTGAACTCTACTACTCTAGAGTCCAAATATATAATAATAAAACATCAATATAAATTAATGTTACATTAAGGCTGCTGTTATATATTATATTAATTTCGTCGCAACTGGAAGAACGATGGGACATGATACCTTTCAATTGGAGAAGACCTCAGTTCAATTCTCATCATGACGAGAGGAATCTTTATATAGCTTTTTAAAACTGAAGGTGAGTAAACTGATCTCATACGAAGGTAACAGGTTTATTCCTGGCAGAAACGAGTTTTTGATCCTGCATACAGATGAATCGGCTGGAGAACACACACAATTTATAGACAAAGACAACTGGTGGGCGGTAAATTACTTTAGGCCATGGTGGATAGATGAAGGATTAAGTAGTAGTGACAGTGAGTTATGTGGTGTGCCCTCTTGCGATTCCTTGGAGGTATAATGTAATAAGAATAAGAATAAATTATTTTATATACAAGTATTCACGGTTTACAATACAACTACTTGATGGGTACACAAAAGGTTAGTAGAAGGATTTCTTTTTATTATTTTTTTTCATTGAAGATCTGCAGATAGTTTCTTGGAAATACTTTTTGAAGAAGTTTGTTTCAAAGAACAGAAGTAGAAGAGACGAATGAAGAGGGCAAATAGTTAGCATGGTGAGTCTGAAATTTAACTGAAAATCAGTTGATAAAAATACTGCTCGGGTTAATGTACATTGGAATTATGACTTAAATTCTGATAAATAATGCCTGTCGAAGAGTCCATAAAAGACAGAGTATATTGTTGGTTTTTTTGTCTGAAACCAGTAATGTGAAAAGGGGAAGCATTAATCAGTCTGATTGCTCTCTAGTGAACAGAGTTTCGATGTTATAATGAAGGGGGAAATCTCCATTATGTGGAAGAAGCATTCACTACTACGGATCTGATGTTGCAGGCACCTAGTTCATATGAATCTGGTTGATTTATTTTATGAATCTGAGGTCGAACTGTGAACCGATGGCGATCGGTTGCAAGAAAGTTGCTTCCAATTCTGATGAACAGCGACTGTGAAAAGTATTGTAGAAAATGGCGAGCAGAAATTCAATGTTTGAAGAGTGAAACAGAGCAGAGCGACTTGTTGGGAAAAAAGTCTGTTATCAACCAATTAAATTACCTAAAATTTGTGAATCATTGTCTCCAGCCCATGCAATAGTCTTAAGTCCCATACGATTCAATCCTTCAAATGGGCTTCATAAGATTAAGCTTATTATTACTAATTTTCATGTTGAATGTCCGATTGCATAAATCTGTGCCGCACCAGGATTTAATCTTGGGTGGGGGGGGCCGAGTTAAGTAGACGATTTGAAAATAGACACTACAGATAAATGAAGTAGTGCTCGGTCTGCCCGAGCGTTACGTTTGCCTTGCGTTCACAGTGGCTGTGTTTCCCAAGAGATATAGAGTATTCCACCTTATGTCGCTGCTAATTCATAAGTAGTATAGAAATAGCAGACACAACACAACATAAATAAAAAAATGAATTTTAATTAGGAAAAAATTTTTGGAAAATCTTCTAGTGTTTTTTTTTCTTTTTTGGTGGGCCAGGGCCCCCTCCCCCGGGTGCACCACTGGTATACATTTCCTGATTTATTCGGAGAAGTAGTGCAATATACCAAAAATTTAGCATTTCAAGAAACTGGATATTCTACGAACTAATCACAAGAAGAAGTCACAATTTTTCGTAAACCAAACTGTAATAATAACTTGTAATTTATAATAATCGTCATGGCACCCACTTAACAAGATGTAGGACCTCCATTAGTTGCAATGACTGCAGCAATCCTACAGGTCATACTTTCCACAAGCCTACAATAGTGATCAATGGGAACTTTAGACCATTCTTCCTATTGGCATATAATGAGGTGCTGGACTGTTGTGGGGCTGACGTCCCTTGACCTCACTTGACATTCCAGTTCATCTAACAGATGTTCCATACGGTTGAAACCAGGGCTTTGTGGAGGCCAGTCAAGTGTGGTGATGATCATGTCCACAAATCATGCAGTTACAGCAGTGGCCTTATGACATGGTCATAAGGCTGCTGTAAACTGAACTGACCATTGTCATATGAAACAATGGTCAGTTCGTAGAAACGCTACAAAATAAGAGGCATTGCATTGTTCAGAATGTTCAGATATCTCTTGAAGTTCACTGTTCATGGCACTACAAACAGTGGTCCGTGGTGGCCAAAATAGGACCATATCATAAAGCCTCCACCCATGAATTTCATATTTGTGGTTACAAACTCTGGTAAGAGACTTCACCGTGGAAACCCATGTTGTGAGGCTTGGTTCTGAATGTTTCTGTGCAGAATCTTGTTTCAGTCGATGGCCAAAACTTCTAAATCAACGCGTCAGCCAACGAATGGCAGTTTTTATATTATCTTTCGTAACACCCTACGGTCATGTTTTATGAGCGTGGTGGGTCATCCTCAGCGGACAGCATTTGCAGTTGACTCCTTGAGCTTCTATCTCAGTATGGTATCACTGACTGTTGACCTGGGATGGTTCAATTTGTCAACAATTTGCTGAACAGATTATGATAATTAAGCAGCAGGCCGCCAAAAGAGTTACAACTGTTGTATGGAAAGCCAAGTCTGAGTATGAAAAGAAACTGGTTCTGCAAGCTAAAGACAATCCCAAAGTATTCTGTCATTATGCTGCAAGTAAAAGAAAAAATGAATATGAAAGAATGTCTACTGAATGCAGATGGTGTGAGTGACAGATGCAGAAGAGGTTGCTCAACTAAATTTTAGTTGAAGAACTTCTAGGTTTTAGCAAAATGAGTCGATTTTGTTAAAAGCTATGAACCTGATGTATACAACATTGAGGTCACTATCTCTTTGCTGGATGAAGACACTCAAGTGTATGACGAGGAGGTATTAGAGCTGTTGCAAAATTGAATGAGAATTCAGCAATATGGAGTGATGGAATATCAGTCCCTATATGAAAAGTTTTCAGCTGCACTGGCTATTCTTTTGACCAGGCTAAATAATTTGAGCCTCAAACCAGGGAAGATTCCACAGGAGTAGGAAAAATGTGTGATAATTCCATAGCACAAGGTGGTGCAAAGACTGAGGTATCCAAATATCGACCAATTAGTATCTCAGGAGTGGTGGTAAATATTTTGGAAAAGTTAGTTACGGCTCGCATTTAGAAATGGGTTGACAGAGAATCTCCACTTTGCAATGAAGAGAATGAGTTTACTAAGGGAAAGTTATGTTTTAGGAACTTGCTCACATTCTATAATAATGTTGTCACTAAGTTAGACAAGGAGAATGGATACATCATGATACTTTTGGATTTTGCTAAGGATTTTGACATAATACAGCATGGAAGAGACTGTTGCATAAATTTGAGAATATGGGAATGAATTATAAAATATCATGGATAAAAACAGATATCTGAAAATGATACATGGGGAGCATGTGACTCTGCAAGATTTAAGATAACCAGTGGTGCACACCACAAGGATCAGTCCTTGGTCCACTCTTATCCAATCAGTACATTTAATGACATCGGGAAGGATTTGACATCCAACATACAGCTCTTTGCTGATGATGCAAAGGCAGGTAAGGTAATCAGGAATGTGGCTGATATGCAGTACTTGCAGAGTGATTTGAATAGGCAGGAATTGTGAGCATGGAAAAATCAATATCAGTTCAATGTCAAGCTGTGCACTTTGATGATATCCAATGTGGTATTATATTGGTGGGATTATGCTAGAAGAAACAGATCAAGCTAGGGATCTTGGCATGTTAGTAGATAAAAAGTTGAAGTTGGGCCATGTAGTAAAAATTGCAAATACAACTCAAAAGATAATTGCAATGCTGAAACAAATTTAACATGTAAAGATAAGAATGTTATTTTATCTCTTTACAAGATCTTGATAAGACTTTACTTGGACTACTGCACACAAATCTAGTCTTTTGGTTTCTGTTGTGTTACGTCTGCGCCTCGTCACTTTCACTTTTATTCTTATGTTATATTATTTTATATAACTATTATTTATCTCTCATGCATATCAGTTATTTCATTGCCGGCAAATTTATATTTTGTTTAGAACGACTGCGCAGGAGGCAACTAAATTCTGATACTCAAATAAAAAGAACGCTAAACAAAGGGATCACGTGATGTGCAGTCGTGGCTCCCCCCTTTTCTTTCTTACGTAAACTGCTTCCCCCTTTACTCATACAGGTCCGAAAGTTTTATAAGTGGTAATTCAATCTCAGAAACAACAGACTCATGAACTTTGACATAAAGAAATACATTTATTATAAACACTTGCATAGATACACTTTAAGTAATAATTTCAATGCTAGAGTCTGAACTCCCCCCCCCTCTTTAGGTTAAGATATCCAAAATTTCAATTCTTATGTTTAAATGAAATAATCCTATATCTCTGTTATATTATGTTCAGACTCGATTATTCCACAGGGTTACTCAGTGCTCATTTTCTAAACACAATTATATACAATCTTTATACAAAGTATGTCAGATGCATTCCGTCTTGCATTTTAACATGGAAAAATATTCCAATTCATGCTCAAGCTCTATCCCCCCACCCCCACAACTTAATTAAAATTCAGGATAATATCTAACATTATATCATATAGCTTCTTCCTGACAAACAGTTCAGAGGTTAGGTTCCTTTCTCAGCACAAGCTTAGAGTGGCACCAACTTATTTGACACAGACAGATCAGTCCAAGCAGTCTTTTAGGCACTATGGGTAAGTTAATGTGTGGAGCTCCTTAAATCCTTGGCTCCTATTCCTTTTACGATTACAATTCTATAATGAGTATGAAAAATTGTACATTACCATCTTGTTCTTTTCGTGGGGTTTCCGTGACTTCCCTCCACGCTTTCACTTCCGATATGCAAGATTTCGTATTTTCTCACCACGTGTTTCTGTGGCATCAGCGACTTACTTCCACTATCTTCGAAGGTTGCCCTTCGCTGATCTCATGTTGGCATATCTCACCAACAGCTCTTTACTGGAATTCTGACCTGATTCCTTTGGTGGCTTTATTCGACTCAGTACAACAGCAACCGGGAGATTGTTGCTGGGCACCGGTGACAAGTTTCCGTAGCTACCCAGGATTGGACGGGAACACAGGAACAGAAAACGAGAGAGCGTTTGAGTCTCGCGCCACACCTTATATTACAAATGCGAGCGCCATCTCTCGATGACTACGTCATACTCTTAGTTGCGGCCGATTGGTCACCCCAACTCTGAACTGTTTTGACATGATTCTAATACATAGATCTCTTATAACAATTTCGGTCCTGAGACACAATTTCCCTTTGCTTATTTTACACAGACATTATCAATTCTAAATACAGATTTCCTAAGTTTATTTAATATTAACAATCTCAGTCGGTTTGATATACTTTTGAGTGAACATATGTACAATACTCTCTTAGCCCTTTCTCTGGAGGCATAAGCATGTCCTTATCCTTAGGTCTAATTGTCACTGTGTGTTGGGTCGGAAAAAACAAGATGGCTTACAAATAGTGAGTCAGCTCTTTTTCCAACACAACAGTTGTGATTCTGATACAGTCGAGGAGTGCTAAAAGTGTTAAAAATGTTATCAGGATTGTGGAATACTGATTATGAAGACAGACAGAATATGTTAACTGCAGACACTAACAAACAGGAAAAAGAGAGGTGATATGATTGAGACTTACCAATCATTGGAAGCCAAGAATGAATGCCGCTAAGGAGGTGAAATCTAAGATTTTCTCTCATAGGGTGGTGCGTGATTAGAATGGATTGCCATTGAATGTTTGTGTGTGCAAGCAGTGTGAATGAATTCACAGTGTGTGACCTCGAGGAGTCTCTCTTAATAATAACCTACAGGAACGAAGCACTTATTAAATAGATCATTACGACTTTTTACTGTCATCTTCACCTAAGTCAACTCTAGTATGTCTCTCGTAATAGTACGAGAGACAAAATAGTAATGTTCTTTGGTACGAAAGACGTCGATTCAAATTCTTTGGCTAATTTAAGTCTTACAAGAGAATGCACTTAGCTATTACAAGGTTTATCACATGAAGTCGGGATACCTGTCTCATACAGAAGTAGTGAAGTTCTTCCCAGAAACTGTATCCCGAAATCAGGAAAACTTGCCTAAAATCACATGCAGGCTTTAATTATTTCGACAGTAATTACAACCAGATCAACCAGCTAAAGCAATCTTTTATATTCGTGTTTCTCTTGATGTAAAAATTAACAAAATATGCCTAGATTTATTCTTTTGGATCTTACTATGATTATGGTTTCTCTTTCCACAACTCTTGTAGTTTGTACTTTGCACCTGATACAACTGCAAATACTCTCATACTACTTTCATCTATTCATACTAAATTTTCTATAATTTCTGTAGTAGTTATCGTTTGCCATTCATCTACTACAATTACCCCATATTGTCCGTGCAGTTAGCCTAGTGGCTATGCGCTTCGCAACCATATACCTGGGGAAGGAGTGTCCTAGGTTCGATTCCCGTGGATGACGTGAAGAGCTCAAGGATCTTCCTCAGCCATAGC
Organism: Typopeltis vanoorti; assembly: GCF_054136105.1. Lineage (NCBI taxonomy): Eukaryota > Metazoa > Arthropoda > Arachnida > Uropygi > Thelyphonidae > Typopeltis > Typopeltis vanoorti. The sequence continues at coordinate 75,653,917 of NC_143568.1, forward strand.
CAAGCGAGCCGCCTTGGGCGTGGACAGCAGGGTTTTTCATCCGGCAAGCAGGCAAACCGGCCCCGTGAACACACATGGATACAGTCAGGAATACTTAAGACAATCCCTCCAGCCATAGGTCTGAATTGTCAGCTATGCTGGTCCCGAGCACAGATAAAAAATAGGGGGGTTGAGGTGGTGCCATACCTCCCCGTGAAAGGGGCTCACGGCAGTTGAATCACCATACAAAATGAATGAACTTCATATTTATCCTTCCAACTCATGGAAAACATTCTAACACAGAGCTTTTCAAAGTCCTTAACACATCCTGATAAAACTTTAGGAAGAAATTTTATCAAGGAATTGGCTGTCAGTTTGACTCGTAATTCCATGTTATCTTTCCTTGCAAGACATTCAACATACCCAACTATTTTCTACACAAAAGGACTATGTGGTCTGATCAATCACTATTTCCCATTGCAGACAAAATGGAAACCTCATAAATGATGACACCTTTTGTCATTTATCATGAACTCTTTTTCCTGCCGATTGCGCCATTGTTAATACTATGGTTTTTATTGTTAAATCTAATTCTTATTAATTAATTCTTGTTTAGCTGAGCCTTGGTAAAATTCTATGTATTCTCATTTGAAACTTATCTTCTTAACCTATACTATATTTCTGACTTATCATCAGGTACATTAGCCCTATCTTGTGGCCACAATTAGTGAGGATCACGTGTGCAAGATGTCAAGAACAAAGAAAGTGCCTTGGGCCAGAGCCAATCTCTTCATCTGATTTACTGGTGTTTATTCTAAATTAAATTTTGGAAAATTTGTCTGTTAGTCAGCTGCACCACCAAAATTCTAGGATAAGAGGATTAACTCCCTCCGAAGAATAGAACACCCAGTATGACACACAGCTCCTCCCTTTCCAACTTATCTCTATACCAAATTACAAATATTTCTTACTCTGCAGTCGTGACAATATCTAAATGTTGGATCGTAACTTCTAAATCACGTTTTATCATCTTACGATTCTCTCTTTAGTATTTAACTAGTTGTAGGCTGATATATCAATCAACTATGAAGAAAATTTATATTATACTGTGCCACTCCATATTCTGAATTGCAAGAGCAATTTAGATAAATCAACCTTCAACTGTATTAGGTTATCATAAGCTGATTTTAGGACAAGGTTTTTATTCTTACTATAGTTCACCCACCGATTTGAGGTCCCTCGACACTTCTGCGCATGTCAGAAAAAGGAGAATCCATTCCGATAATAGGGTAATCAGTCTGTATTCAACATAGCATTTATCATTTGAAGAGGGAAAAGTCTTCTGGAATGTAATAATAAACAAACTGGAGTTTGTTTATTAATAATAAACAAACTGAGTTGGTTTATTATTACATGTCGGAAATTTTAGCTTTTCTTTTACGAACATTGCTGTTTTTAAAGTGTAACTATTTTGCTTGTATAACAGTTGGAAAAATGTACGTAGAGTGTTAATACGTGCAAATACTGCATTCTACATAAAACAATGTCACTTCGCTCCATGATAAGTTTCCTTTTATTCTGTGACTTTTTAAAACAAAATCCGATTTCATGAAGTATTTTCCTTAAAGTTTCTCTTTTCCAAGGAAAATTAATTTTTTCTTTAAGCACAGGAATCAATTTCGGAACAGTTGGCACTCTTTTCTCGACCACGTAAAATTCGTGAATAGCTCTTCTTATAACGTCTACATCAAAATCATTCAAAGCTACGGTTTCGATGGTTTTCTTTCTCTGGCGCTTTTTTTAGGAGATTTAAATTTTGGCTTACCTTCACCTTTTGATTCCCTACGAATTCGTTTAACAGTCAACCGCGATACGTCCGCACTTGCACGTTTTATCACTTGAGAAAGGGGAACAAGAAGACGGCCTTCTGACGATTCTTTTTCGCAGAATGTCAGCATATTATTCAATATTCTTTTGCAAGAGCTACTGAAACGTGTAACAATAGAACTTGTGGACTGTACTGGATCCATCATACAAATTAATAATAAAATAATAAAAAAATAATGCAAAAAGAGAACAACAAAAATCAAGTTAGTACTAGTACAGCGACAGACAAGAAAGCACGTGATTTCGCATGTTGGCGACCAATTCGTACATCCTTCATTTCTTTCTCCCCTTCAGCATGAATCGACTATTCTTGGCACCAAGCCAAGAAGGGATCTAGAAATGGTGGGCGAACTATACATAGGGTTTCCGCTAAGATTCGTATTATTTTAATGAGCGGTAATAATAAATTTAGTTTAATCCTTTATCCAAGTGTGAGCAAACAAAGTTTGCACCTGAAAGTATGTTCAGGACTGGGGTAAGGTGGTACAACACCAGGGCACTCCTTGCAAAGGTGGAGCAAGCTACCAACACTCCTATCTCAGTATCTCCCATAATGCAAAACACATCTCCTTGCGGATACGTCTAATGTTATGCATTAAGGGAAGGGCCACAACCCAGACTAGTTTCGACCTTTATTGAGGTCTCTTTAGTGGGAGCCAGGCCCAAGTGGAGATACCAGGCAGAAGCATTAGTAGGTCATCTCTACCTATAGGAGTTGCCAAATGGTGTGCCACCCTTTTTTAATAAATTACTCTGGATTTAGAGAAAGATGTTGAAAGTTTATTTTTCACTTGGTTAGAGTATAATAAATTTAGTTTAATCCTTTATCCAAGTGTGAGCAAACAAAGTTTGCGCCTGAAGGTATGTTCAGGACTGGGGTAAGGTGGTACAACACCAGGGCACTCCTTGCAAAGGTGGAGCAAGCTACCAACACTCCTATTGGGCCTGGCTCCCACTGAAGAGACCTCAATAAAGGTCGAAACTAGTCTGGGTTGTGGCCCTTCCCTTAATGCATAACATTAGACATATCCGCAAGGAGATGTGTTTTGCATTATGGGAGATACTGAGATAGGAGTGTTGGTAGCTTGCTCCACCTTTGCAAGGAGTGTCCTGGTGTTGTACCACCTTACCCCAGTCCTGAACATACTTTCAGGCGCAAACTTTGTTTGGTCACACTTGGATAAAGGATTAAACTAAATTTATTATACTCTAACCAAGTGAAAAATAAACTTTTAATGAGCGGTGCAATGAAACAATCAAGCAAATACAAGATTCAATTCAAATAAAATTATTTAATGCAGTGTCACATAAATTACATCATAACACAGTATTCCAACAGGGATATTATGATTGACCGAATATAAAGCTCTCATTAAGTCACTAGTATACTACTCAGCTGAGCTTAAACTTTATAATTAAAGATTATATTTAACAGACCTTATCCTTCTTATTACAAAGAACTTATATCCTAACTCTACTCTGATTAAGGTTACATTTCAAAACATTTTTAAATATCAAATCAGTTCAAGATATTCAGACGAATACAACTCATGAACATTCAAACATTCATTTGATTCCCTAGGCTTAGTTAATCAATTTTTGTACATGTAAATTTGAGATTCCTAAATTACAAAGGCTTCACAGTATTCAACATAGCATTTATCATTTGAAGAGGGAAAAGTCTTAGTGCATCACATATTAAATCTTGACTCGCTGAATACTGCAACTAGGAACAATTTACTTTCGGAGGAATTAATTTTCGTTACTTCTCGCTAAGTATAGTAAAGGTAATCTTACCTGGATATAGCTTCAACACATCATAAGTAGATCGAACAACAATTTTTAAGTCCTTGCTGACTTTTACTATATAGTAACACAAACTTAAAAGAATCTTCCATTTCCCCGCCTGATTTATAGACTTGGGAGAATATAATCTTTATGCACTTGGTTTAAGTTATCTACTTATTTCTTATACGTATTAACCTATTTCTTGCACTATTTCACTGCTAGGCGTTAGGAAGTTTTGGTAAAAATCTAACTCAGAAAAAGGCAAGTTAAAATACCAAGCAATTCCCCGTCTTTTAAATACAGTTTTTGGCACGCCAAAATTCCCCTCCAGTCTCCAGCTACCGTTCTCTATACTCTCCTCTTTGATTCTCTCTTTTTTCTTTCGTCTTCGTATCCACTCCTTCCTTTTTCCCGCCAGTAACTCATTCTCACCAGTTAGGCTCACATCAAACTTGTTTTTCCTTTGGTATATAGTAGTTCACGCTCCAACGTGCACTAGGAGAAATTTGCATGTTTTCTCAGAACAACCAATCAAATGATATCACAAAGAATCTTCTGGATATATTAAAATTACATGCATTACAGTTTCTTATATTATTCATAAAGGAATAAATAAAATAAAATAAATGACACTTTAATATAGAGCCTTTTCATGTCTATAATATATTTTAAAATTACATAAATAAAATTAACTAACAAAACTCAAAAGGAATTACATGAATAACATTTTATAAGCAAGAGACTAATGAAATAAATTTAAATAAGTCCTGCTTATGATATAGTAGGTGATGTTAATTATGAATGAAGTATTATTATTTATAAATATCTTCATTCACAATTTAATAATATCTACTTTAAGACACATAGGTTCGATTTTATGAGTAGTGCATTGGATTTAGAGATCAGGCAATTTATTCATCATTAAGAAAGAAATACACAAATGACACAAATTAATTTGACTTAAATCTAATATGTACACTATATCTAACAACTCAATATAAGTTATATGATCATTTCTCACAATCATCTGAATCTTAGCAGGACTACTTGTCTAGAATTTTACCCCCACCTCCCTTCTTAACTATACATATAATCAGATCGTCAATATATAAAACTTCAGCTTTAAGTAATGACTACAACAATTAAATACAAGTAGATTCATTATACATTAAATACAAGTAGATTCATTATAACTATTAATGCAATTGTTAGCACAAGGCCTAAAGTCCTGCAACTCTAATTTTTAACAATTCCATCAAATCAAACCCCCGTCACAATCTAAGTTTCTTTCTGGATAAATAATGGAAAGTTTTTACTTTTCATGAAGTCTGGTCCTCTATAGCTGTTTATCCCTTTTTGTTTCTGTTAGACTTTGTCGCTACACCTGAAAATCTTTTTCGTAATTTGCAAGACTTCTTCCTTGTTATCAGCAGACAATTTAATTCCTATGGCTTGGAAGATCGGCATCTGGTTCCTCCTAATACGATGTGCTTTAGATGCATTGTTCTTCTGGCCCTTGCTTCATAAATACAGGTCTCTGAATAGAATAATGATTCATCACCTGCGATTCTAGTGAAGCTCAGCTGCCGTTAACGATCATCGTACTTTCTTCTAAACTCCTCGGCTTACGGTGACCTTGATACCGTCATGAGTCCGAACTCTCTCGGCAGAACTCCACAAACCTGTGCCACAAACAGAAACTCCACTCCGGAACGTACTCGAACTCCCAGGAACAGACTAAACCAGGCAAGTCCGTTCTTTTCGACGCAGCAAACTGCTATTTATACAGTTCCGATGAACTTCGTTTTTCTTATGTCTTAGTCCCCTGGGTACCCTGATGTTCTGCACCCGTCACCCTCGTCGATCGGTGCACTTAGACGGGAAACCCCCGTGTAATGTCGACCTTCGCGTTTGCAGTGGCCTCAGGACATGACTTAATCCGTCTGGAATTTTTGTTGACTAGAGGTATGCTTAGACACAATTTACCTTACATGTAATTTCCTTTGTTCTTACACAAAACTTTTGATATTATAATATTCAATAATTCAAAAAGAAACATTATTTCCATTTCAATTAGACCAAGTTTTTCTATTAATACACAAGTATTTTAGTGGGACTTAGCATACTTGTAAAATCTGCAAAAAAGGTATTTTATTACAAAAACTCCTTTTATTCAAGATTTTACATTATGAACTCTTTCTTATTTTTGATGCTTCTTGCTTTATTAAATAACGTTAGAAATACGTCGAAATTGATATCTGTTGCATTTCTTTCATTATCTATATCAGTTTCTTGTTATACTCCCACTAAATCTTCTTGTCCTAAGGCAACTAATCGCTTGCTTTCAAACCAGTCAGCTATCAATTCCTTTCCAACAGATTGTCTGCATAACATCAAATCCATTCAAATACAAATCATTTCCTTTTACCACTTATCTTTCTGTCAAACGCATCCCATTCAGAAAATAATCACTGATGTTTCTTTTTTTACACAGCAGCGATCAATATATATACGCAAACACACTTTTCTATTCGCTCCTGACATCCTGAAACACACTCAATCTACCGACACCCATTTTTTTGTTTTTATTACAACAATTTTATATCTTGTACCATTCACCACTCAAATTATTCCTTACCACTAAATAAATTCTCTTTCAATTGCTTTTAATATAATTTTTGTAGCTTCAGGCACATTTTTCTACCTCTTTGTTAGTTAGATTTTCTGAATCCATTATTGTTAAACTACTAATCATTTAATCTCCGACAAATAATAAAGATAGTGTCTCTTCTAAATACTATTATGCACATTTTTCACTGTACTGTACTGTACATAGGCTAAGCTCCTTCACATTCCTAACTTCTTTAATGACTTCGTTGTGATAACTTATGTGACTTTCGCTTACATTCAAAATTTTCTTTGTATTTATATCACCATCAATCAGATTTTATTTCTTTTTAATATGTAGATCAGAGGTATTGATACAACAATGGATCTGCTGAAATACTTCCTCCATTTTACCAAGAGGAAATGGAAACCTGAATTTGGGATGTTTCAATATGATGACATTAGCTTCTGACAATACTACCCTATAAATAATGAAGTGTTACTGATCAATCAATGCAAATATATATTAATAAAAATAATATTGACAGTATTTTTGAATTAATTCACAATTCAACACTGTGAATTAATTTATTAATTCACAGTGTTGAATTCGTATTGTTATGATTATCATTCTCAATCTTAGGTTTGATTTTTTCTTCAATGTTTTTCATTAAGAAAGAAAAATATTCTGAAATCATTTAATATTAGTGTGAATGCTTTATATCTTGGAAAACGCCACGTTCAATGCAAATATATATTTTATTAATATATATTTGCATTGAATTTTATCGCCCCACTTATTGGAGGTATGGAGTGGTTTGAACAGGTCTATAGAGCAGGGTTTATCGGAATAAATCAAAATACAAAAATATATAAAATTAAAATAGAAAAATCCTTAGTCCCACCCACTTCTAATGTACTATACGTTTACAATGTTGTGAGTAGAAATAAGTCAGAAATGTTCCAAGCTGACTTTTCTCTCACTGAATTTAACAACAGACAGACCGATTCGTAATAAATATCTCTGAAAGACAGCATGTTGGGCCCAAATACTGTTTTAGAAATTGTGAAAAGAATCGACCGTCATGCATCAGGAGAAGTCGTATCCTCTCCGGTGAACAAGAGCCAGAGATTCTACGATGTATACTAAGCATGAATGACCTTCCGTTCCCAGTTTTACACGAACACGCACATAAACCACGCTACTCCGTTCGGGAAAGACGACTTGCTTTCCTTCAAGTCTTTAGGTCATCAAACGTAATACCTCTGCAGCTCCTGATCGTCGAGGACGGATTAAGAATCCAGATGCCACCTTTATGGCTATAAGCTTAGGCTGAGAGGAAATAGACCATCTAGTAAGAGCAGCGTAGAAATTCCAGAGATGCCGATTTGACTGTTCACAATAGTGTTATTCTTTCTTTTTTCTATGTGTCGCCTGAGGCGAAGAGACAAGGAGTATTCAAACAGCTTGGGATGCTACACTGTGGTAGGGCAATCCATTGCTCCTACCTTTTTTCGTGACTGATTTTAAATATTTGAGAAAGACACGAGTTTACATTTAGGTATCATATTTAACATTACTATCGTCACATTCCATTTCTGAGACGCAGAGAAAGTTAGCTTTCTCACGGGTAAATATCAAAGAAGAATATGATCTTAAGTCGACCTCTTTTCTTCTGTACCTTTTTCGACCTCTGCTGTCGAAAAAAAAAAAAAATATGCAGTTTGTACCGATGATTTCCACACAAAACTATAGTGGTAGCTTGTTGTGTGTGTGATACGTAAGTAGGTAGCCGATCTAAGCGCTTAAATACACCAACAGCAAAAACAGAATGATTGAGGCCACACGTTCCCAAAATATTTTTAGCTTATCTTAGATGGTTTGAATGTTTTTTTTTTTTTTTTTTTTTTGAAACCATACTTACAAGCTTAAATGTGATTAAAAAAAAAACATGCCAAAAGTCAATGATCAATGAAAATCATATCCTACCACTGTTGGCGAATGTGTTGAATACTATTGGCGTAAGCGGAAGAAACGTATTTTGTATTGAATTATAGATTACGTTTAGTAACAAAGAGAAAAGAGGCACTTGATACAGTCATATCCATTTTACAGTTTCTTCTATCCAAAGCAGAATAAAACAGTACAAGGAGAAATGCAATCCCAGTGGTCATTCAAAGCAGATACCGAAGTCAAGCAGAGAAACATTTCGGTTGGTTGCCACATAATTCATTAATTAAAAAACAATAATAATAATCATGTTGTGCCCATACACAAGAGGTTGGTTGATCAACCTACGTTACATTAGTACCGTGTATGGATAGTGGGTTGGGAAAGGAGGAACTTGTTTACATTTGATTTAAATGACTGTAAATTGTATTCCCTGGGAAACACAGCGGGGGGGGGGGATATTCCACAGTACAGCAGTAGCAGGGATGAAGGAGGGGGGAAAGAAACTTGTTCTGTTTGTTTCTAGGTGTATTGTGATGGGATGTTGAACAGCAACTGCACGTGTTCTAACGAGTGGAGGAATTATTGATGTTATTTCAGATGAGCATTTCCCATGGACATATTTATAGAATATACATACTGCAGAAACCAAATGTCTGTGCGAAAGTGGGGGAAGAGAGTTGGTAAGAGATGGGTCATTAATAAGTCTAATTGCTCTCCTTTGCATTGAGTCAAGCATTTTGAGAGCGCTTTTGGGGGCCCCCCACCCCATATGTGGGAGCTTCAATAGCTGGGCGGATCTGTGATTTGTATAATGTTAACAGCTGTTCAGGGGTGAAGTAACGTCTTGAGCAAAAGAGAAATCCTTGTTTTTTTGAAGCTGAGGATGCAATGGTTGTGATGTGTTTATGCCAGGAAGCTTAATGCTAGGGTAATTCCCAAGAAGAGAGATCTCAAACTGTCTGGAAATTTGGGTATCGACAAAAAGAATACTGGGAAAAAAATGTTTTTTTTTTTTTTTTAATGGGAAATAGTACATAACATATTGTTGTTGTTCCCTTCAAAGTAACCGTTCAGTATTTATACGCAACCTCAAGCGTTTTGATCACTGTTGGAAACACTACCTTTTATATCTTCATTAATTCAAAAATTAATCACTGCTAGAAATTTTTCTAACACTATATAATTTTTCTTATTGGGTAAGGCAATTCTAAATTTGCTTTGCTTTTCAAAAATGCATTATTCATAAAAATCTTATGTTTTTCAGATTTCTGTTTTTGTCCTCATCTGTTATAGACAACCTATAATAATAATTATAATAATAAAACGAAGGACTTATATTTATTTAGCGGCTTTTGTGGGAAAAAAAGGCATTCTTCTTTTTTTTTTGTATTTTTGTTGAGTAAGAAATAATAATCCCTTAAAAATTTTCATAAAAAGCTGTATTCTCGGACCAGAGGTTTCCAGTATATAGTTACATAACATGTGATATGCCCAAGATAACGGCCAGTTGATTTTTTGTCAGTCGTAAGGTTACGTTAATCACAGAATGAAAATAACGTGTTAATAACGGAAAATGAAAAGGTATGATATAGCCGTTTTAAAATTTTATAATATTCTCAAAGATACGACAACTGGCGTCAAGAAACACCGACACACAAATGCCTCTAGCCCTTGAAAACTAACCACCTTTTGAAGTAAACGAAATTCAAATATCACCCCTCCAAACAAAACGCATGCAGCAGTACAAACCCACCTTGGGCTAGAAATGCTGGTACCATAGCTACAGGAAACTTATGCAAGTAATAATTTTTAATATTGCTTTTTTTTGTTGGGGGGGGGTGTCTGTTGTCCTCTAGCTTAATATAAAGCATTGTAAGTACATGCAGGTATTATTCTTGAGGTGGCAAACTAGCTAGAAAAGAGTGGCTTATTTTTTATGGTTTTTGGCAAGGAGTATTACATTTTCTCTCTCTCTCTCTCATATATATATATATATATATATATATCCAATCACCAGAATTTTTAACAATGGACATAATACATAATATTCGACATGCGCACTGGTTCTATTGTTCATTCATGTGAATATCATTGCACCATACAAAATTACCATTCGCAAGTTTCTGGTTCGACAGTATCGAAAACTCACTGCTGAGAAACTGGTTGATACATTTAATGTATAGATCACTGTATTTTTATTACCCCCCCCTCAACATGGATAATTCGTTAGTAAAACGTCTTTGTTCTAATATGAGGTTCCCAAAGTTACTGGTCAGGCTGAACAGCAATGCTTAAGACCAACTTAGTTACAGATTTTGGTGTTCCCTTCAAAGTAACTGGTTCAGTATTTATACACAACCTCAAGGGTTTGATCACTATTGGAAACACTACCATCTTCATTTCGGATCGCATTCAATTCTAATGACATTCTGAAATCTCAGGGAAAAACTAGGTCTGGGAAATATGGCGGTATGAACCAAAAGGCATCTTGTCATTGACAAAAACTACTGCAGTGTCTACAAAGCAGTAACGTAGGCCAAATTGTCAACTAGGCCTTGGTTACTGCTTCGCAGACAATTTTGTTTTTTTAAATCATGTTTCAACTGGACCTAAATGGCTTTCTTCGGATACGGACTTTTCTGATGATGGCTGAAATATTTCAAAGGTCTCTAAAAGCGTTTAAAAGCAAAACTATGCAAACGCCCTCTTTCACATCATTCATTTCGAAAAGCCCTCCCTCAAACAGTACAATAACTGAGCAATTAATCGTTTTACATGAAAAGCGTGCAAACATCTTAAACAACTTATTTATGAAATGATATAATACCTAATGGCAGCAAACTGTTTATCAGTCTTAGGCTCCTTTCCTGCCAGTTAGCAACTTATAGATTAACATCTCGTATATTACATTTTAGGAATAGTTGTAGTTAACTAAATTTGTATTTTGACAATTAACTATAGCGAGGTATTGACAGATTATGCTGTCATTTGCACGTTTTTTGGAAGCTGGTTTTAATACTACTTCTGCGCCCCTCTAATTCTTCTGCACTTGAAAAGTGCAGAAGAATTAGAGGGCCCTATATATTACTTAGTTTAAACATAGAACTTGCTAATTCAATTAATATAGACCAGCGTTTCCTAAAGTGTGCTCCGCGGCCCCATAACCGATCCTCAGAAAATATAAAAATTCAAACGGACAGAGAAAATCATACTATGAAGATAAAATTAACACAGACAAACATGCACATCTCTTGTTTATACAAGTTTAATAATATATGCGCGAGCGCGCGCGCACACACACATACAGCTGTGAAACAGAATGTTCATAACATTCCATGCAAAAATAACAAACAAATTACTTAAAGGAAAAACTGTTTGTAGAATCCCCTAGTATTTCCACATCGTCGAAGATCTGATGGACTAATTAATTTTTTTCTACGCCTTGATAAAGCTTCAGTTATTACACCGGCTGTTTTATCAAAATCATTACCTTTCTCAGTCTTTCACATTTGCGTTTTTATTCCAAATTTTAATATTGAAGATGTCTTCGAAACTATAGGCGAAAATTCTGTGAATAAAGTCAGTTATTTTGTTTGAAATGAAAACTTACGTTTTAGTTAAAAAAGAAAATCGTCATAGTATATTCTCTATTTACTTCACTTCTCATGAATGCCACAAAGAATATTTGACAAAATGGTGGACGAAATAATTCGTGAGGGTTCTCAGCATTCCAGTGGAAATTCTCCGGGGAATTGTTTAGTTCAGCGTCTAGCAGTGCGTGAGCACGTTATGGTTAGCTATTGTTTAGGATACGACAACACAACTAAGGCTATGAAGCGTGTATATTTATGTAAATTGTACGTCTTCGCGTTTCCCGTAGTCTGCGTGTATTATATATGTTATATGGAATGAAAAATTAAACCCTCTCACCATGGTAAGAGATTTGGCTAACTCATCTTTAGCTTGTAACGCCTTTATCAATGTTCCACGCAGTTCTAGACTGAAATTGAATCCAGTTCCTAACTAAAGCTACCAACAACACAATTTAAGGTGGAATTGTTTAAACTGCAAACACGTAATTCGTAGGAGGTTTATGCTCTTTAACTGGCCATTATGAAGTAAGGTGATTATGGCGCCTCCATATCGCAGTTGAAAATAAGATCGAGCTCAGATGCGCCTCATGATGAAAGGAATATCTTTATGTGGGTTTTTCAACTGAAGGTAAATTAGATGACATGAGATCGTTTTAGCATGGTTTTAAATCTACCAGAAACTTTTTTTTTATCTAGAATACAGACACAATTAACATACAAAAATATTACGAGTAGATGACACATGTAAAACGGAGATTTTTGGTGGGGAGTGCCCTCCCACGAGGATGGACTTGTCACGCAATAATAATAATACTATCCTGTCTATGACAATTTTGTGTATTTTCTCTACTGTTGGCGTTTCTACAAGCTTTCAAAAAAAAAAACGTCGACCGCAGAATAGGACCAACAAACTTGCCTTGTATTTGAATGGCCCACATAAAAGTTCTTTGCTTCTCAGAAAGTTGGGACCTAATCCAATGTAAAACCACTACCAATGACTTACTAGAGAAGCCCTCTCATTGCACCTCCAAGTGTTCGAAGTTAACATACCAGTGCCATACACTTTTTTTAAAGATTAAACATATAGAAATTACTAAACGACAAACACGTAATACGTAGGAGGTTTATGCTCTTTAACTGGCCATTAATTTGTCGGGATATAAACATATGGACAATTTAAGTAACACATAATACGTGCGGAACTTGCATGCAATAGCTATTAATTTTTGTGAACGTGTGACAAACGAATACAGTATATCTTATTCCATGAGAAGATCAAACAGGTCGTTTGGTAGTTGAAGTAAACAGTGAATGCAGAATGGATAATTTGATAGATAATTTGAAACACATTCAAATATAGTTGTGTAAAGATATTTTAAAGAATAAATAGAAAGACCATTTATACATAAAACGTGGCGATTTTGAACATATGCTATAATACAACTGAATGCTAAATGGAACTACTTTACAAAGGGATTTTCATATTCAAATAATTCAGTCGTACAAAAACAAATCGGACGCTTTCTACATATTTCACTGACAGGATCGAATACTGTCCTGTTGTTATTTTAGATTCAGCCATACAAGATGCAGCAGCATTCACTTCGCTGATTAAAAGTGTCACGAAAATAAAGTGAAGCACAAGCCGCCCATATTATTTATTTTCCAATTTTTCTTCTCAACATCCATCACCCATCTTGCAATGAATTCGAGCATTTTATTGATGTTCAAAGTGCACATGCTTCAAATGATTGCTTGAATAAACGAGTTCTGGTAGAGCGGAATACAAAAGACCACGTATTACATCCAGGTGACAAAGATAACACATTTTATTTTAAGGCATTTTGGCTGGTCTTTCATTTTAGCTGCAGCGCCATTGGCGGAATATCGCTCTGTTTGACAAGCAATCAATAAATCTGTAGTTTTCATATATTTTACGGTCGAGTGCGAAAGGATCTCTACTTTTAATCAATCAAGTAATGTAAAACTCTAAAGTGGTCTTGACAAAATACATTTACGCAAATAACAGATAAATACAGTTTACTTAAGGTGGCGCTGATCTCTTGAATCGAACTGCGTTAAAAGGTGTTGATTTCATTGGAGTTTCCGAGCATTTCCGAAGTTGAAATGTAGATGTAGTTATGCAAACATAGGTGCCGACTTTAAGTTCTTCTAGACTGGCAGAATAGTTATATTCGAATATTTAAATGACTTTTTATAATTTTCTGAAAACTGCACGTAAACTGGACTGAGTACACGCAAACTCCAGCGTGTATCTGACCCCACCGCAGTGCTATCGCAACATAGACTACGAGCATCTTGTATTCAGCATTACTTGTCTTAACTAAATAACAAAATATCGTTTTTTTTTAAAATTTTATTACTGTATGCGTGCTGATTTGAATTTTGTTTTACATGATACAAAATTTAATTTTCTCGTTTCTTGAGGTATGGTGCATTATTAAAATGACAGGAATGAAAACAAGTTTGTTCTTGTGCATAAATAGAAATGTAGATCAAGTGCCCCTCGTAGTCGGTCTTATACGTGCAGAATTGGAAAAACAATCAAAATAACAGCTGAATAAAACTGAAAATCGTTTGCATAAAAGACTCATTATTTTGTATTGGTACTTTGCTGCATGTAGGCATAATGGAAATTGGTTTAAGGAACTAGGTACACGAGAATAAAGTGTGAGCCGATATGGGGGGAGGGGGGAATTGAAAATTGAATCTGTAGTATATAAAAATGCATTAAATACGTAAAACCTATTTAAATAATAATCATTAACCAACAAATATTGTAATCATTTGCGTTGGTATCTTGAATTTTTCATTATATTCATAGTGTCCCGTGATTTGCTTTTTGGATGAACCTGAATTCAAATATCATTTATGATGAGAGGAATTTTTATATGTTTTCAAGGCAAAGCTAATTAACTGGTCTTATACTATTTGAGGGAGGGCTTTTTCTGTCCACCTCCAACAATTCCATCACCACAACAAGCAACTGGCAGATGTACTACAGTGACGTCTCGCGGCCTAAATCCACCTCAAAGAAAACAGTAAGCAATTCAGCCAGAATCTTTCTTTTGGAATTTAACGACATGGAAATTATTACAAACCTGAAAATTTAATTTCATAACGCTTATTCTCATATAATACTTTTTTAGCATACCGAAGTCGAGTCGAATTTCACTTTTTCTAACACTTTTTTAACCGTTAATTAAACAGGTTTATAAAAAAATATATTTTTTTATGTGAATATACAGATTCTCGACTAGTAAAATCAAGCCATAAGAAGGAATATTGGGTTTATTTGGCCGTATTAATACAAATAAATGAAACCCGACTGGTTTCGTATCATATACTTGTGGCTTCTTTTGGGTTAGGATGAACAAAAATTACAATGAAAGACGAACACGAACCATTACTAAAAACAGAAACACGTAGAAATCATTACAATCAGTTTAAAAACAGAAAACACGCGGAAGCTAGCACGAGTCAACTATTGTTCAGTAATGTGTGCACGATAGTTTCTGCCTGAAAAGTTAGTGTGACGTGCGACAAGATTTAATGAGTCATTTCCAAATATCACATAGGACCATTCCTTGGTTTCCAATTAGCGTGCCTTCTGAGCGAATGAGCATAGTAAATTCTTTTATGTTGCGAGCAGTGAAGTTGTCCTCTGTAAGTCAGGGTTGTCCAAAACACAACCCGCGGTGCGATTTTGTGCGGACGGCCTGTGGATTTTGATTTTCACAAGCGAAAAAATAAAATAACAATTTGATCCCAATGCGTATTAGATATTTTAATTGATTCACTAATCGATAATCTCGATGTTGGTTATTTCATTTGGTGTGTTTACATCACTATAAACCCACGTGTTTTTCAAATATTACAGGTGTCAAAGCGTTTTTACACTTTGTTCTAACGCGCATGCTCTGCCGCTTACGGGTTACGTGAGCACGCGATTAGTGCGCAGTGTTGTTCGTTTGTTCAGCTATCAACGTTGTGTCGCTGCTGCTCACTAAATTATTAGATATGCATTGGATGCGGCCCTAGGATAATCTTTTTTTTTTTTTTTAATGCGGACCTCGGATTACCTAAGATTGGACAGCCCTGATATAAGTCATGGAGCTCTTATCCCATACAATGTTATGTGCGCGTGAGAGAAATGAAAAGCTAGGCCCGATCTGTCTTTGTTGTTATTGACGTTTCCAATATGCTCTTTTTTTCCTGATTTCCAAACTTCTAGATGTCTGCCTTATGTAAAAGAAGGGCGCAAGAACATGGAATATTATAAATCCCAGGGTGTTTGTTGAAAGGGTTGCGGTCTTTAGGTTAACGTAATAAATCTCGTCTAGTCACAAAATTGGCTTGAAAGCCGCTCTTGTGTCACGAGATTTCAGGAGAATTGCTACCTGAGACAAAGTTTACCAATACAAGGACTGGAAACAGAAGTTCTGTGGAGAATGTTGGGATTTAGTTGGGGAGCAGGAATAGTATTCTTTGTACCATTTTCTTAGAATATCTGTTGTTCACGAGTAGTTGGGGTAGAGAATGTAAGTCTTCCTTCACTTTTTGATCGTCCTTCTTGAGCGTATGTATAATACCTAGTTTTTGTGATGTACAGTGCAAAGAGGATGAATGTAGGCAACAAGAGGATGAATGTAGGCAACGATCTGTATGAGTGCGTTTACGGTAGACGCTAAGAGAAGCTGCCTTCGGCTGCTTTTTTTTTTTTTTTTTGAAATTTAAACATCTAGGAAAGGCAGTTTTTTCAAGTTCCCGAGTGAGTTTTATTTTATGATGGAAGGAGTTGATAGACGAAAGAAAATCGTACATCTCAGCACATCGCCGTATTTCCAGATGGTTAAAACGTCATCTACATATCGATGGCTTTTTGTTTGTAGATGTGATGAAATATCATGCATATGAAATATTTATACTACCGACACGTGCACCTCTGTTGCCATGGCAATAATCGCCAAGACGACATTTTTATTTTTAGAATGCACACTAACCTAACATATATAGTACATTATATATTAGTTTAGTGACACTACATATGAATAGCAATACCGCTAATGAGGTGACGCTATTCTAGATGAATCGGTTTTAGGGAATATAAAATATAATGCTCCTCCTTATAAACAACACAAAATTCATTGCAAGTATAACGTTACGGCAGCTACAGAAACGATGTTAAATTTATAATTATATCATTCATTGTTAAACACAATACTCATTTTTCTCCTTTGCAATTCCACAGTTTAAACCATGCATTAGTTCTATATTAATGAGTTTTTTTTATTTTTTTTTATTATCACACTTGTCGTGGAGCAACTGCTCACTCTCTTTCACATAACACCTCGAGCACTTAAGATATTCTGACTAATTAATTACAGTTTTACTGTCATTACGTTTGAAAACAGAATGATAACTACAAGGTTCACTATCTCCGCAAATAACTTTGTTCAAAGTAATATGTCATATCCGTTTGGAGAAAGGAACTTTTTATTAAAATACGTGCACCTTGATTATAATGAAGACGAATGCAAATGATCGTTCTACTTCGAAGTATTAAAGTCTTATTGCAG
Organism: Typopeltis vanoorti; assembly: GCF_054136105.1. Lineage (NCBI taxonomy): Eukaryota > Metazoa > Arthropoda > Arachnida > Uropygi > Thelyphonidae > Typopeltis > Typopeltis vanoorti. Next base: position 75,671,325 of record NC_143568.1, read on the forward strand.
CATCTTACACGTTATTTAGAATACTATTTCGTGGGCTGTGTGCCTAGAAGATAGCATAATTGTTTACTCTACAAAACTGACATCAATTACTTGTCCTGTAATCACAAGTAATTTTTCAGCAGTTAATAAAAGAAATAATAGACTGGTTTTGTGAAAATAATTAAAAAGCAACTAAGCGAAGTGTAAAGATACGTCTGCTAGTGCGGAGTTAGCAGACGTATATTTACACTTGGCGGCAAGCAATCAAAAAGATAGTTGTTAAAAAAAAGAAAAAAAAGAAATGGATTTCTCGTTATAGGCAGTACTTGTTAAATTGAATTTAATTAAATTCAATTAATTTAATGAATTCAATTTAATAAGTAAAACATAGTTCTGTTGATAATTTTTTCTCCAGAAGGAATAAATATCTTCATGTTGTATCCTGTTATACTCGGCAAAAAATCGTCAAGGAAAAATTAAATTAAAATTCGATTTTAATCGATTTGATTAAATGAATTAAAATTGAATTGGTTTTCATTATCAGAATCTACATTTATACGTAATGTAATATTTATTTAAATTTTTTATATTAAAAAATAAAAATAAATGATAAGAACAGAAACCAACTAGTTGTCGTCTGCGTACACGCAGCCGACAACTTATGTAAATAGCGCAAAGGATACATATATATATACAGTATATATATATACAGTATATATATATATATATATATATATATATATATTAAAAAAAAATCCATCTAATTCGTAAAGGAAAGAAGGCAAAATTCTTTTATAGATTTATATATATAACATTGAAAAGCATCTCTAGGGGAATAAATTTAGGCCACTTACTTCATAGTCGACGTCCCCATCGTGGTTGCCTAGTCGTTTGGTTGGATTACTCTGTTCTGCTGCTAGGTCTTGCGCGTGCTTCAATAGTACATTTTTAAATTCGGCTTCGCTGTGCACTTCTAATAACCGCTGCCTGAAGTCCATATCCGCAAAAATAGTGGCAAACGTCCTTCCTGTTTCTAGGGCATTCTTTGTTCCTTTCTGAAAAAGAAGAGTTAACGAAACATAAGGTACCATGCAAAATTTATAATGATGTTACTGTGCATTCATACTTTAATGGACTACACACAAGAATATTAATAAGTAACGCTACAGATGATCAAATTTATTTTTAAATGCAGAAACATTTTTGAAAATCGCACGTCGTAGCGAGGTTTTTTTTTTTGCAATATTTTAATCGGAAATTTTCTTGTTCAATAGAACTTAGCCTTAAAAATGAATTTAAAAAAATGACAAAATAAAAGAACCTGACATTTCGGATCTTTACAGAAAAAAATATTTATTTTTTTCTGTAAAAAACAGTATTTTTTTTTTTTTACATTCATTTACATTTACCACTATTTACATTTTATACATTTAATGTATATTTAAATATACATTTCGTAGAAGCAGAACAAGGTTATTTATTTCAGATGGCACCTGATTGGCATCAACTTACGAAACTAACACTTGTGGGCTTCTGAACGCTACGTAGACAACAGATTAATTCAACGAATTTTCAATGCTAAACGATGCGTTAACGATGTCACAGGCTTAACTACTTTGAAGAATGTGCATCCCAACCGACAATGGCTTTCTTCAACGTTTATTTTTATTTAAATTGTTCAAGTGAAGTTACGTTTTAAATACTCGTTGCTCTGACAGTTAGAAAATTGGAACTCATGCTCATATGACCTTTCTGGCTTGCCGAATAAAATTTCGAAGTATTGACAAATATATCAGACATCCCTGCTGGCAAATTTGCAACATTTTTTAGTGAGCACCGAATTGATTCTTAAAAAGAATAAGAGAAAGTTATGTATTCAAGAATTAAAAAAAAAAAAAAATCATTCTCGTAGCGGTCATTTGTTCTGATTGTTAAGCATATAAAAAAGAAAGTTAAATTTATTCCTGAAATATTTCGAAATTCATAAAATCATTAACAAACGAAACATTTATCGATATTTTATTGTAAAAAAATATAAGTTGAAAATCGAACTAATTTATTCCTTGAGAACTGCGATTTTGAACTTAAGAACTTAAGAAAGATCTGCAAGAGATGATAAAAGGAATTATGGACAGCTTGGCAGAAGCTGAACACAAACGGCTGCAACATTAGGGCGCATTAAAAGCATGTATGAGATGACAAGTCTAATATGGACAGAAGAAAAGAAGCAAGTAAATTCTTTAAGAGATAAACATGGTTTACTGCTAACTGAAGAGGATTAGATATGAGCTTTTTCAATTGAAGGTGAGTTAGTTGATCTCATACGGAAGTAGCAGGGTTTTTCTCCCGCGTACAGACAAATCGGCCTTCAGAACACACGTAATTTACAGACAAGAATTTCCTGTAAGCATAAATTTAAATATAACATCAGAACCTATATCTAAAAATGTAATAATGGATGTAGTAGAGAAAATGAAAAGTGGATAGGCTTTGAGCAATGATAATGTAGTAACAGAAATGTTTAAGACAACTAAAGAAACTGCTGCTGATAAACTGCAACTAATCTTTAACAATGTACTAGAGACCGAAAAGATACCTAAACAAGTGGAAAGAAGCAATAATAATTATAATCCCTAGAAAGGAAATTTCACAAGATGTAAAAATTGGACGGGAATGAGTCTGCTCTCGGTACCTGCAAAATATTTCTGTAGAATATGGATAAATAGGATTAAAGTAAAGTAGAAATGATATTAAGGCATGAACAAGCTGGTTTTAGAACCAGTGTGGTAATGTACATCACATTTTTATTTTAAGGATCATCATTGAACAAAGTATAGAATTTATAAGCCTATTATAACTAAATTTTATAAATTTGGCTAAAGCAGTTAACAGTATTGACAGAAACATTATGGTTAATTATTGAAAGTTATGGAATTCCAAACAAATATGTGAGAATAATCAAAGAAATCGTTGTGGTACTGCACAGCAAACAACATCCGATAAGATCTGGTGTAATATCTGGGTTATTGTTTAATGTAGCGATTGATTGCATGATGAAAAGTTACCGGTGCAAGAAGAAGAATTAAATGAAATCCTCTGTTACAATTAGAAGATCTAGATTATACTGATGACATAGTTTTGATATCAAAATACAATGATATACAAGGGCATCTAGAAAGTTCTGATAAACACCTTGAACAAAAATGGTATTAAAGCAACTGATATAACCACAAGAAAGAAGATACTAGTAGCAGAATTATGATGTAAAAATTGGACGGGAAGGTAACGTATGTTCTTTCTTGTGTTTATATGAGTTGCTTTAATACCATTTTTGTTCTGGGTGTTTACCAGAACTTTCTAGACCCCCCCCGCCCCCTAGTACAAATAAAATTGGAAGACTTGTATCAATCAGCTGAAATCGTTGGTCTTGTAATAAATATGACCAAAACAAAAGTGCTTAAATTAGGCAGCAAATGAAGAAATCCAAATCGATCAACACATGCTGTAGAAGTAAAGAATTTTACATACTTGGGAGCAAATGTCGATTCGGAAGATGTAACTGAATGGGATATACAGCAATCCCTCGATTAATGCGCCAATATACATCTTAAAAATAAATGTTACAGATTTTAAAAATTTTTGATCTATACATTTTTTATGGCTAACTATTTTAAAAAATCACTCGCCAGGATGAAATAATTTAGTTACCGATTTGAAACATTTTACAAAGTTATTTTTTAATGGCATACACTATTTCCATGTACGTTATGTTCCAAATTCACCGCCAAAATTTATGTCGTCTGCTTTACATAGCATTTTGCTGATCATATCTTGCGCAATTGTTTTCCTTACTTTTTTAAAATTATTTTTCTAACCTTTAATCATGAGTAAAAGAATTAGTGAGCAAAAAATAGAAGTGTGAAAATGATTCGAAACGTAACCTGATTGGAAGAAAAACTTGAAATAAATAATAAAGAAAAATAAACAAGGCGAGTCCAGAGCAGAGATAGGACAAGAACACAAAAATGGGTGAATCAACTGCTGAATACAAAGAGAAAGGTAAGGCTGCTTCAAGTTCATCATGCATGCACTCGAAATCAAAGTATCATAATGATTGAATTAGATAGACTTCTTTTTACATGGATCAAAGATTGTAACCAAAAACGGATCCCGCTAAACACTGGTCTTCTTATATCAAAAACATTGTCTCTTTGTAACCTGGAAAGAAAGGGCTATCAACGATGGAAAAGAAGAATTCCACGTTAGTGCTGGGTGATTTGAGCGTTTCAAAAAAGAGAAATAGCCTACATAATGTTCTAATCACAGGCGAAGCTGCAAGTGCAGATGAGGAGATATCCAGAGATTTTGAAGAAAATTGTGTAAGAAGGGGGCTATTGTGATCAACAAATATTTAATGTCGATGAAAACGCCCTATTTTTGGAAGCGAATGCCTTCCAAGACTTTTCTAGCCAAATCAGAGAAATCTCAGCCTGGTTATAAAGTCGAAAAGTCGAATGAAATTACTGCTAGCAATAGGCGAGCCGTTTGGAAGCACATTCTTCCACATTGTGCAAATGATTTTAGAGGCATTTCAAATGAATCTAAGTTAATTAAATCTCATTATGAGAAGTTGAGTGATTCCGACCTGCTAAATTTAAATGCTCAGCGGGAAGATCCCGAAGTATATATGAAGAAAATTTAATCACTGCAAGCCCAAAGAAACAATTTGAAAATAGTTTTCGTACAATCGACGTTTTTCAGTAGCAATGCTTAGCAACTGACCCTAGTGAAGAGAGAACCAGTAAAATTTGCAGAAGAAGCAATAGGGCCATACCGTCAGTTGTATGAAAAAAAGAAACAGAATACCGCCAAACTATGTTAGCTTAATTCTTTGTTAAGAATTAAGCAGAATAATAAATTTATATTCTGAATGTTTTATCGTCTTAAGGGTCAAAAATGAAATCTGAGGAACGAATTATACTTTTTTCCCGTAGGTTATTATACTCGATTAGTGCGTTTTCGATTAATGCGCGTTTTAGAGAACGCATTAGGCGCACTAATCGAGGGATTGCTGTAATTCAAAGACCAAAAACTAATACTGCTTTCACAAAATAAAATAATATATGGAAATCTTCAAAATACCATAATAAAACCAAAATAGAGATCTTCCATAGCAATGTTAAGGCCGTATTATCATATAGATCAGAGACATGGAAGCTGACCAAGAAACAGGAAGCTAAATTAAATAGTTCTCTTCGTAGTCATTGTGTTTTCATAGGTTAACTTTCCGGAAAGAAAATCATATGTCTTTATTCCTTTAGTAATCACTTCAGCATAATATGCTGATGCCAAATTTTAATGATATTGGCAATGGAAATTCAAATGATTTTTGTAACAATCGGACAATAAATTTATATCAGAAACTATACATTTATCGATAAGTTTTATGTCAAGAAATTTAAATGTATTTGTTGAAATTTATGTTTCATAAATTCTAGTCGAAATTTTAATTAATTGTAAAACACAATTCCATGTATCTTAAGTTTGGTACCAACTCATGAACTCGGAGTAAATTCTCCAAGATTCCGCATGATTAGTTTTCAATTTAATTCAATAATTTTTAAGAAAACATAACTAGTTTCCAAGAAGAACATAACACCAGTTTTCTGAAAGTTTTCCCGTATCGAAATATTCAGCTTTGCACTGATCTTGAAAAGCATACAATTTTCCTATCAGGATCACTGAAACTCCATTCTTTTATTTGAAGCGACATGGCGTTTGAAGTGTGTGTGTTATGATCCATCGAGTCGTCTCCGACTCCTGGCGACTCCACGAACATGAACTCTCCATACCGATATGTTCCTGACCATGTCTTTCAGAACCTCCAAGCGCACTCCAGTTGCTTCTTTAACTCCATCCAAAGATCTAATTCTTGGTCTTCCTCTTCTCCTGCTTCCATCAACTTTAGAAAGCATCATCATCTTCTCCAGACTGTCATTTGCTCGCATAATATGTCCGAAGTATGACAATTTTTGCTTGATGATCATAGCTTCAAGGGAGCAACCTGGCTTTATTCTGTCTATCACTGATTTATTGGTTTTACTTTGCAGTCCATGGTATTCTTAGTAAGCGTCTCCAAACCCATAATTCAAATGCATCTATCATCCTTCTTTCACTCTTTCTCAGGGTCCAACTTTCACATCCATACAGCATCACAGGGAATACCATTGCTTTCACGATTCTGATTTTTGTTGTGAGGCTAATATCTTTAAAGATCTTGCTTAAATTTGTCATTGCTTTTTTTCCGAGTAATAATCTTCTTCGGTACAATAACCAACTTTATCAATTGGGGATCCTAGGAACACAAAATTGTTAACTGCTTCCATTTTCTCCCCATCTACTTCAAAATCATTAAGTACACATGTTGCCATAACTTTTGTCTTTTTGAAGTTACGTTTAAGACCATATTTAGCACTTTCTTCTTTAACTTTCATAATAAGTTCCTTCAAATCTTCTTTGCATTCTGCTAGCAAGGTGGTATCATCTGCATACCTCAAATTATTAATATTTTTTCCACCAATTTTAATTCCAACTGGAGACTCCTCCAGCCCTGCCATTCTTAAAATGTATTCGCTGTACAAGTTAAACAGGTACGGAGATAAAATATGTCCTTGTCGCACCCCTTTACCTATTGTGAAATACTCAGTTTCTCCAAGATCTGTTCGGACAGTAGCTTCTTGTTCATAATAAAGATTCCTCAGAAGGATAATGAAATGCTCTGGGACTCCCATTGTTCTTAACACATTCCGCAGTTTCACATGATCTACAGAGTCAAAAGCCTTGCTATTGTCAAGGAAACAAAAGGTAGACATTCCTGTACTCTTTCTATTATCCATCTCACATTGGCGATTTGATCTCTAGTTCCTCTGCCTTTTCGAAATCCTGCCTGTTCATCTGGCATTTCTCTCTTCATGAATGGTTCCAGTCTTTTCTGAATGATCTTAAGTAAGACTTGACTTGCATGAGAAATCAGTGCTATATAGTTCTGTAATTTTCGCACCTCAAGTAAAAGTCCATATTTCAGAAGAGTAGAAGAGAATACGTAATCTCAATGGAATTAAAAATGGTTGTATTGAGCCTTCACGCTCTCTTCCCGTCAACAATGATGGTCACTCCACATCTTCAACTACGTCACCAGCTACCAGAAGCATTGGAGAATTCAAATAGCGATTTTATAACTAGCAGTATCCATTCTGATTCATAAGCAAAATCTATTGTAACCGATGGAAATCATTTGATCCGATAACTGTCTTCAATAGCAAGTGCAACTGGGCGTTCGACAAGAACTTCTCAATCCGAAAATGCATTGATCACATACAATACGATTTGCAGGAGTTGCTTAGTCTGCAGTTCTTCAAAAGAAGGGCCTGCACGCAGGATCACATGCTATACGAGGCTTATAGACGGTGGCGGCCGGTGAAAATTTTAAGTGGGGGTGCTGTATATACAAAATAAGAATACAAAATAAAATAGTCATAATTCAGCCTTGTATCTATAATGAATAAATAATTATGTTATTTTAACAGAATAAAATATGATTTACCAAAAATATTTCACCCTCATCACGAACACACACCAATAATAAAAGTTTCGTATCTCACAGAAATAACGCGCGCAAGCATACAATTGATCTGTAGCGACACTGCTCGTTGAGCAGTGTCGGATTCACTTGTTACGTGCAGTGACAAATACAAACGAATGTCGGCGAGGGTAGCCGGAACTCACCGAACGTCATAATTCCGACAATGCGTTAGATCGCAGTGCATTTGTTTCGTAATCTAAAGCGTCAATCGAACAATTCCAATTATTAACTATTCAGTCAATGTCAAAACATAAGCTGTAACCTTTAACATGTTGTACTGCATTTATATAATGTTGTAAGCGTTGTTATTATTTATAAACACAAACAAAATTTGATTTTTTCCTTGGGAGTGCAGCAGTGTCTATGTACAAGCTGCCACTGCTAATAGAGCTTCAGCCTAGGAGTAGTAATCATGGGTATACCATTCAATTTGGATGAAGAAAATTATCTCACCAGTACGAATAGCTAAAAATAAAGAACCACGCAAAAGACGTAAATATTGCTTTAATGGAAAGGAAATAAATATAAAAATAATACCTTAAATATCTCTCACGACTCTGATGTCAGAACAACAGTTTATCACATTAATACATTCCATACAGTATCAGAGTACACGTTGTAGCTAGCCGCTGTTGTTATTGTGGAACTGTTGAATATGAAGGCGCTATTAATACCGTCATGCTTGCTGTTAGAACAGAGATTTACTGCGAGATATCAGAAGACAAAATGAACTTCCATTGTTCCAAAGCACTGCTTCTCTTCAAGGGAAGAAAGCGCATGCGCACACACGTTAGGTGATGTGAAGAGAAAACATGGAAGTCTCCTTTTCAACATGGAAGCAAATTTCACTTCAAATATTAAAGATACATCAAACATAAACTTAGACATAGTCCTGGTGAGGACTTTCTCCAGAACCCCTTCAAGGATATGGCTGAATTTGTTGCTTCTCAAATAGTTTTGCTCCCGATTTCGAATTAAAGGATTGGTTGACTATATTTCCTGCAAGAAATACTTAAAGTGATGATTACATTAACATGAACGGTATAACGACCTGTATTTGAATACTTTTGGTGCTTTCAAAATAGTTTCAGGATGACTTTACACATGGAGTAATCATCCAAGTTGAATGCTTATACTGGGGTTTTTGATTACCTAAAACAACAGGTCATTTTCACATTTCTGTTAAGATTTTTTTCGAGCTCCTTATAGATAAAGAATACCTCCAAAAATAAATCAGAGGTGTACCATAGCTTGGCAACAACCCGACTCGTCAACGCGTTGAGCAATGTTGCATGGCGTGAGTACAGCAATAGGAAAAAGCCACTGACAATGTAAAAAGAAATGCAAGAAACAATAATATGAATATGACATCACTGCCGGTCTGGTTGACCGAGTGGTTAACCAGTTTTCCCAACTTACAAGCTGCGAGTTCGAATCCCACTATAGGCATGACTGTTTGCGATTGTGTAAGGATTATGTAAAAGATAAACAAAAATACATAAAAAAACCCAATAATAATGATAAAAAATCACTAGCTCATCCACGGTACTAGTCAAAATGAAAGAAAAATTATAAATTCGATCGTTTGGTATAAATATATGCTAAAATACTATGACTTATGAATATAGCAAATTAACACGCTTCACTGTGTTGGAATCAGTTATGACAAGACTCTCCCCCCCCCCCATGGAGTGCTAGGATTCATTGCGAAAGGCCACTCTTACACAACCCGATCCATCGTCTTCATGTACACCATCTACCACCTTATGCGACGATCAGTGCGCATTCTGCTTCGAAGTTCAAGGTATGGCCTGCTTATTGTTTAGGTTATCCTGCTTCGGCGGGATTTGGTAAGAATTATATTCTTTCTTTGTAGAAAATGAAATGATTACATGACGTATTTTCGTACTGTAAATGACGCATTTAATCGTTTTATGAAACTTTTATACTTTCAAAAACTCATTTCCTAAAGTTATTTAAAATAGTAAAAATTCAAATTGTCTTAGAAATTTTATCTACAAGATCCCAGGAAAAGCAGCTTGTGTTAACTATTTTCCACAAAGAGTAATGGTAGATCCAAAGTCATCGATGTGACCCATTCTGACTTTATTTACACAGGTATCGTCTATATAAGGTGCTTCCGGTTGGCATTGCGCCACCTCGCTTGTAGACAATGCGTATAAAAAATAGGTCAAAAATAAGAAGAATTGTAAATATTCAGTATAAATGTTTGGAATTCGATTTGGCTGACATATTTCTACGTCATTTCTTTCTTCCTTTTATTTTCACGATTTTATTACTTAGTTTTTAACAGCAAGCAGTGTAAATATTAGAAGTATGTTTAGCCTCTGAAAGATTTTTAATTAGCAGTTTCTTTACAAATATAGAAGAAATCGAATACATGGTTCGTATTTTATTACCAAGGTAAATCAACTAAAAGAAAATCACTTATTTAGACCAAAACAGACGTTTAGACATTTTGGTTCGATACTTATAAGCGAAATTTATGCTCACTAAATAAATAAAATAGAATAAATGAAATATAACATTTATATTTTAAGATCGCAAAGACCTCGCCAAGCGAAACGTTTTCAGACACTTCTGCTTGGTTACAAATGAGGGACAAAATATATCCGAAACGACCTTCCTGTCAAAGCTATATTCTAAATGAAGGGTATTTTAAGTGGTTTCGTGGATCGCGTCTTTTCTTTATAGTAGTACATACCGTAAAACTGAAAGCAATCTCCTTCTACTCTTTAAATATCAAATATTAACGCTTGAGTTTCATAAATATAAAAACATTTTTTTTTTATTTTGATTTATCTAGACAACAAAATAGGAATCATGTACTAAATTTCTCATAAATCAGCAAATATCTATACTCTTACTGGAAAGTTAAATATAATCCGATTCAGACAACAGATATACTATTATAAGCAGATTTCTATCTCATTGCTTTTATCAAATCGATAATTAAACTAGTAATTGCTATTAATATTTCAAGTACTCTCCTGGAATTCCATATACCTTGGAAAGTAAAAGAGGTAATGTCCGATCGAGAGCTGTCGTTGGCAGACTGCCGAGAAGAGTCAATTCATGTTGAAGGGGGGAGAAATAAGGCGATGCACGAATTGGTCACCAACACGCGAAATCACGTGCTTTATACGCAAAATTTTCCAACTGTTATACAAGCAAAATAGTTACCACTTTAAAAACTGCAATGATCATAAAAGAGAAGTTAATATTCCGACGTGTAATAATAAACACTCATCCAAAAATACGGATTGATTACCCTATTATCGGAATGGATTCTCCTTTTGACTTGCGCAGAAGTGTTGAAAGGTCTCGTATCTGTGGGCGTACTATAACACGCACGTTACGTACAAAACTCTACATTTCAAATGAACTAGTACGTTGTTATTATTACTTACGACTGATTCTCAGATGATGTGACACATCCATGGTATCCAGGCGAAGGCACTCTACACCACACAGTACCGTCTACACATCGCAGAATCCATACAACATCAACCGCCCACTAATAATTACTTGCTTGTGCGATTTGCATGTGTGAGCGATGAAAGCCTGAATTTCAGGGGGGGGGGATTCTTCTCCCTCCGTGTGAGATTAGTTAATTCATCTTCTATTGAAAAGGTTCCCAAAGATATTCCATCTACTAAAGTATGTTAATGTTATTACAGGAATTAGCAAATAAAACTAACTTCTTTTTGATATTTATTTAATAAATAACTTAAGTGATAATTTTTATCTTGGAAAGTACAGTGTAACATTAGTGGGAATAGGAATTAAGTTGATTTTACATTTTTTTTTTATTAAATTCAAGGAATTCAATTAAATTTAGAAATATCACTCTGGAATTAATCTTTGTCATCTTTAAAAAAATCGTGAATTATTTAAAGAGGTTATACAAACGATTTGTTCTGAAATAAGATTTAGTTCTGGGAATATTTGAAATTTTCAGTTTTGATCGAGTTGAAATATGTTGCATCAGATGGCGCAGCTATCTGAATGGAATATTTGCCTCCGTGATCAGAAATATAGTTGTGCAAGAGATGAACATTAACGACAAACTATTGTGGTCATAACCAATGCTGGCAGAATTGAGATCTTTAAAATGATGAACCCATCTTTGAAAAGTTCCTCATAATGTGGTCTTCTAGGAATATGCTTAGCAGGAATTATTTTAAGGAAGCCAGCCTGCCATCCATTGGGAAATTGCTCCATTATTATACGACATTCACCTCACCTGCACGCAAAAATAAACCAAACATGTTCGTTTGTGAAAGAACAAAGCTTTTATAATCCTGTCCAGATTCTTTCTATTTTCGCTAGTCAGTCCCTTATTCTTTATATGCACAATGCATTCTTATTTCTCCTTCATAAGATTTATTTTATGTCTCTTTTCTCCCAAGTGACGTTTTTTTTTTTTTTTTTTACTTCTTTTGAAATCTTTCTTATCTATTTTAATATCTAAATATCCAACGTCTTAAAATTGTTTTTATTTTCCAAAGTTCTGTTGACATATCCTAGATAATATATATTACGCCAAAACACTTCAGAAAGTTTGCAGAATAATATATATATATATACACTTGAACTAAGACGCTAATTAGACAGGGAATTCGGTCACTTGATCTAGAATCTTGATATTTTTAAGTTATTTTTTGTGTTCAATAACCAACTGAGAAATTCAAAAATCCCCAGGTGCCCAGAAAACAAAGAAGGATTTCGGAACGGAAGGATATATTTCATTCTCCAGAGTGCGTCACGGAAGAACCATCAAGAAATGGAAGCATATTTGAAATTCATAATGAGAATAAACCGGTTACCATTGATCGTTTAGCATTTCTTTATAAACAACATTTTAATGTAAATGTTAAAATCATCTCATCTCAATGTTAATTACATTAACTGATTATAAATTGTTACGTGATTTCATTTCCTACGGGCCTGCTTCTGCTCGTTCAATTGGTAAAGTAAGCTACTTGTTTATCGCAAATACGAAGGGGGGGGAAATCGACCCACCCTAAGGCATAGATGTTTACAAAATCCTACTCGACAAGCTCGCTCAGCTCTGAATTTATAAGACTTGCATTTTTAATTTCTTTATTTTAATATTTAAGGAGTAGAAACGTCGAAAACATAATTATTCATGGATGTTTTCTTCCATTTTTGCTTTATACGGTTCTTGAAGTAAAATCATATTGCCAGTCCTAGCTGAACTACGCGAAAAACAGACTAATAAGCGGGTTGCTTTGTATTGATCCAACATAACTGTATATACAAGATTGTCCTTGACTTGCTACTTGGAAGCTTCAACAAGGTAGCGGCACTGCTATTTTAAGTCTTGTTGTAACACATCTTGAGTTTTTCATTTCATAGAACCTACAAAACGTCCACAACACAGTAAACAATACACTTATATACATACACGACATATACACTTATGGTCTTAGTTGCATTGACTGTAATTCAGAAACAACTTGACTAACTTTGGGAGTTCTATGAGATTTTTTTTTTTTTTGGGGGGGGGGGGGATAATCAAGAACTCAATCAATTTTGATTCAAAAAAACTTCAACTCTGAGAATTTAATAACTCACATGTTTATTAATTTTGCTTTATTCTTTTCATCAATATACATATCTCTGTATTTAATTTTTTTTTTTTTAATTTGTATTTCGTTAATACAAATTAACTGAAACAAGCTCGTCTCGAGAAGAGAAAATACAGAAAGTTTGACAGGAAGTCCCCTTCGTGATCGAAATTAAAGATTAAAACAATTTGGTGCCGTATAGAAGAGATGCGCCTGCCCAGTTGGGCGAGTGGGTAGCGTACCCACTTTCCAATGAACAGGCTGTGGGTTCGAATCCCAACATGAATGTTTCTTAATTCTGTGTGGAAAGAGAAGCTGTGACAACCACGTCTAGCAGATTTCACTCCTAAAACCCTATGAGGTACTAGAGTAAATACCGCATAAAATAAGAGACGTCATGTGTGAGAAACTAGAAGTGCTATTCCTACATTATTATATAGCAGATGACCTTTCAACCTTTTGTGTGAACCCATGAAAGGTTTAAACCTATAGTATATTAGTGCCGTGGGTGGCCTGAATTACCAAATATAATAATAAAATGGAATAGTTGTCCTCCCTGTTCTTCTTCAGTATTTAAAGTGTTTTATATTTATAGTTGTTTATATTCTCAAATGTCTCAGAGGATGGAGATAGCCTATTAACGTATTTGCATGTGTCTAAATTACGTTTATTATTATTATTATTATTATTATTATTTTAATAGGATCTATAGTCAACTGCAGTTTCTCTTGTGACACTACTAGTATTTGACATCTAAGTTTTTTTTTTTTTTTTTTTCATCTCTGATCATACTACACCCTCCATCTTCTATGCTTCCTCTGTTCGTTGCACGCCCAAACTAGGTTTATTTAAACATTCATTTCGATATAATGGTTGTCTAGAATTTTCTTTAATAGCAATAAAAGTACCTCACTTATTTAAAATATGCATGATTAGCTCGCTAAATCTAGTTCTGCCGTTTTTCTTATTCCAGAATTTTCATTAAGGAATAAAATAAATATGTTAGAGCACTGTTTTGCTATTCTGAATTTCTTCTACCCCCCCTCCCCCCGAAAAAAAAAAAGGTTTGTTTGTATTGCTTCATACGTAACAACTACCATACTCCTAACATTTCCATGGCATTTCTGTCAAATTGGATTCGTTGCGAACATTGCCCATTTATTGCTCAAGTATCTACCGTTTGTGTCCTTGAACTGATTTTATTTTTAGCATTTTAAAAAAAAGCTCATTTCTATGAGAATCTAAATCCCTGCACACTTCCGATAAAGCAGTGGATGGTAACAGAAATCATATTCAGCTATTAAAAATGGCTTTTATCCCATCTTAATTCATTAAAATCCTTCAATATGTGTGTACTCTTTAAGCCTCCCTTCCTGAACTTTTAAGTGATGCTTACATTTATTCCAAAGCAGGCTTCTACAATACTGAGCACCTATCTGGGAAATAATAAGTTCCTCCCAAACTGTCTAAGCCGCTTACACACTCGTACAAACTAGTGTGTAAGCGCCATACTCTTGCTTTGTTTCTCTAGACAGGTTAATTGGGTTGTCGATGACTGTAATCGATGGCCGGTTTCCGCTACTGCTAACGGTGATACGGGACATTGAAAGGTCTCCTCGGAAGCACCTTAAATTGCAGCAACTAAGGATTTAGGAAGGAAAATACATATCACCTTTCAGAGAAATCCATTTTGGTAGCTTTCGCGATTGTGTTAAATCTAAGATTATCCATAAACACAAAAGTAAATCTGTGATCTAGATATTATGCATTTTAACTTCTTGTGCAAATAGTTTAGCAGTTCAAACTCCTCTCTTTATACATTGTAAGCGTAAATAATTTAACTCTGTACGCATTTATAAAACAATAAATTAGCATTTCTTTGGTTGGATTAGCAAGTATTCAAGGCTATTCGCTAATCAGATGTGCGTACTTTTGCAACAGTAAGAAATTTTGAAGATCTGGACAAAAATACTATAAGTACTTTTAAAAATCGGCGGCTGGTACTTTGAGCACCTCAGGGAATAAGAAGTAGTATACTTATTTGGCATTTTTTCTTAAAAATACTTCGTACTTTAAGTACATTTTAACAATGTCACTAAAAAAATTTATAAAAGTTTATAAATGATGTCTTGTACCACGTAGAAGCACCTTTCCTGTACTTGGGTTTGAAAAATTCATTGCAGTGACATGAAAAAAACAACAACCAAGATATCATTTAGATGAATCGTTGGTATCAGCTATTATTGTGATTCTTTTTTTTAACTCTAAAAAAATAAACACCGTTTACTCGCGTCACGCACTAGAAAAAAAAACTGTCATGAAAAACTCACGAATCTTCAGCAACAAGTCATTCTGAAATTTTAAAAAAAAATACTGAAAGATATTACTTCAGAGATTTGTTTTTTTTACTTTAAACATTTTAAAACAGAAATCCAACGATTGGTGTCAAGTTGCCAAAATGGCTTGCTGCCAATAGGAGATGAGCAACAATTTAGCTTCCTGACATTCATTGGGAAACCGGTAATCATAACTATCTGTTGCTGTATGGATTTTTTTTAGAGGTTACAAGAGTAGCAAGTTGTGTTAAAATGTCCCATCGTGAGGCCTACGAAGCATTGAAGCATTTGTAGGTTCTTTGTGGCAGTTTACTGTCTACAAAAAAGAAGCTTTCTTAAAAGAATATGTAAAAAAAATTATTTGTCAAGGTCGGGTATAAAATTTTGCCATGCTCTACATATTTACAATAAGAACCAAACTGAGAATGTAACTATTGCAATTCTTCAAAGACAAAAAAAGCTGTGTTTCGAGAAGAAAAACTTGCATAAACACACACACACACGATTATTTGCTCTCTAGTAAAGAATATTAGGCCGATTTACAAACGGTACTGCCAACTTGATGTGTTGTTTTGAGAAGATGAATAGTCCCTTGAGAAAGAGTTCCTCCCTAGCAACGTATTAATTATTTCATTTGTAGAGTCAAGGATTAGTTTAACAACACTTCTCTGCAGTAGCAGACCCGTGCACATTATAGTTTTTCCCAACTCTTTTCCTTGGAGATTTATTTAAACGCGTTGATAAACAGAAAATGAAACAATAAATATTATAAACTACTGTAATTAATTCCCTAAGTTCTATGGATTTTGACTTAATTGCCTATGCAGAATTTTGTATACAGTTTTTATCTTGTTTTCTTTTTAGTTCGTATTAATAAACTAAATTGCTTTTCCTTTGTTCATTAAAAAAAAAATAGAAATCAGAAGGTCTTCATATAATCTCTAGGGTGACTTATATTATCTTGCTTTCAAAAAATTGCTTAATACGAGTTCTTCAATTTTCTTTTTATCCTCGCTATTTTGTTTTTTTAATTGCAATTTTTAGCCTATTTTAACTGTAGATACTTGCCGTGGAATGTTCAGAAATTAAATTACTGCTCTATATATAACTGTGCACCTTTATTCTTCGATTTGCTAAATATGTTGTTTATCTTACCTAAGAAGACATACACACTGAATTAAAATCAGTTCAGTAGATACATTAGCTTTTGAAACAACTTATGCCGAAAAGATTTACGTGGCTGCAGATATGATATCTATGAGATTGTCAAATTATCTTTTTAAGCTCCTGAATTCATCCAGTCCTCTGAGAATGCGCCTCCATACATTATACTGAATAGTAATGAAAATTACAGATAAGAATCTTCCATGGAGACATTTGATACCATCCTTTCGCAAAGAACATTTAACTACGAACTGACCATTCTTTTGCAGTTTTCAGTTACATGTTCTTCGGTATGGCAATTTATGAAGCAAAGGATCAATCATCAGATATAAAGTATTCTTTTTTCTCCCAACGAGAAGCTAGTTACGTGGTGCGATTCAAATACTGTACTTTAAGCGCAGTGCCATTTGAGACTATTGAAGTATGCTATTAATACTGTATAATATTACACCTACTGTGTGGCCCTGTGGAAACGGTAGTTGTCTATCGTCATATCTCGTCTGATGCTTATAAAATCAGTGGTAACCTTAGGTTCAGCTATCAGTAGCAGCTAAGAATGTGGTTGGCTAGGACTAAAAGAGCTGACTTGCTGGGAATAAAAGTTGTTAAAGAATTTTCTTAAATTAATAGATTCCTGAACCTAAACAATGTTGAATATCACAGCTAGATTTCATTAAATCTCGTTCCCAATATCCACGACGAAAACCAAATTATATTATCTGGAATCAGTGTGATTGCTATTCTCTCTAGTTCCAACGTTACGACAACATAACCCATATTTTTAAGCAAATATTTAATTGCCCTATTATTGAATAAGCAAGTGCTTAATTCTCACAGTTCTTCAATATCTTACCCTCTTAGTTTCTAGTGCATAGTTTTCTGATTATATTATTATTAAGAGATACCTCCAGGGAGGCAGAGGCTCATCGAGGGAGGCCACATACTACCCACACCGGCTTCACACTTGTACTTGGATTCATTCGCAGTGCTTACACATACATCCAAAGGCAATCCACTCCAATCACGCACCGCTCTATGAGAGAAAAATCTTGATGTCATCCATTTCTTGACGGTATTCATTCTCAGTTTCCAAGGATGTCCTCTCGTCCTTTTCCCAACCTCCATAAAATTAAAAATTCTATCAACAGAAATCCTGTATAACCCTTTCAGAAGTTTGTAATTCTCAACCATATCACCACTCTCCTGTTTGCCAGTGTTGTCTGCAGCCTGCAAATTCTCAATCTGTCTTCATAACGAGTATTCCACAATCCTGATATCACTTTAATGCACTTTCTCTATTGTATCAGAATCACAACGCAAACAAGGAGGTCGGACCTGCGCACAATAGTCCAAGTGAGGTCTTATCAACGTCTTGAATCTAAAAGAAATATATTTAGAAAAACCTTTATGGCACCCATGGTATTCTCATGAATACTTTGCAATTCACAACAGACACAAACAAATATGAATTAAGAAATTGAAATAAAAATCTTTAATCGATCGTCCATAGTGATTTTTTACTTCATTTCTTTAATGTATTTGGTTTTCTAATACCCCCCCCCCTTTTTTTTTTTTAAAAAAAAATTAATATTTCGGTGCTTGCCAATTCTTTTCTTTTAAATACATATGGGTTCGAGCAATTTTTCTTACAATGATTTTTTCTTCATTTCATTAACATTTTACACACTTCCATTATCCTACATTTTGCTTGCTAACAGTATTATAGTATCGCTGATGGCTGTAATGGAAAAATTGGCGTCTTGCTGAGTGTCTCGCAAAGTCTTGTTGGAACTAACTAAAGTTTTATTAGTCGCAACAGTAATTATAATTAGAAAATTATGGTGCATTTTTAAACCTATTCAATTAGCTGTCGAGTGTTATAAAAATAACCAATTATTTGTTACTAAATTTCATTCACTTCATACTTATTTTAGGAACAACTAATTCTATTAAATGAGAACTCTATAATGACACAAAATGGTTTTTTGATATCCCCCAATAAAATAAGCTCAGCAAGTCACTGAAGCAGGACGTTGGCTCGCAAAATGGAGTGAGTGGCGAATGTCATTCGTCTCCCCGAGCTCAACTCACTCTTGAATGAGCAATGGAGGGCTGTTCACTACAGATTTTGACATTAATGCATTCATGACAAATACAGAAACCGAGTTAAGCTGATACAATTTGAAGTTTATTCCTGAACTGGTACACTATGTAATCAAAAAAAAATCGGGACATCCCTTCGTAGTAATGGATGTGGCTGTATACATAGCAGACATGGCTCATATAGATATAAAATGAAGCATACGGTCATGTCATCTTCATAGACAAGCATTAACAGTAAAATGGACAGCACTGAAAAGTTCAGTGACTTTCTATGCACTATTACACGATGCCCACATTGCAACAACTCACTTGGGGAAATTTCTGTCGCGGGGTAGCTTCTCCAATCAACTGTAAGCGGCATCGTGGTCTGGAACTGTTTTTCATGGTTTGGGCTGGGCTCCCTTGTTCCGGTGAAGGAGAATCTTAGACAAATTTATGGCAACATTTCGACGAAGCTCGTCTGAAGAACATGACTAGCATAGAGCCATGAATCTCAATCTCGTCCAACGCCTTTTGGGATGGATCGGCGTTCCAATTGCCCGACATTAGTGACCAACCTCACAAATACTCCTCTGGAATAATTGAAGGGAATTATCGCAGCAATGTGCCCAAGTCTAGTGAAAAACCGTCCTAAAAGAACGAAGGCTATTTAGCAACAAAGGGTAGATTAATTTCATGTTAGCATGAAAAGGCTTCCAGATAGTGTATGTTGAAACGTGCTAGTCTCAAATTTTAAATGTATCGCGTATAAATTATTTTGAAAAATATTTTCATTTTTGAATAAAAAGGAGACATTGCTGAACAGATATTAACTGATATTGATGGAAATATATGACTCCACATTTTTTTTTTTTTTTTTACAGAACTTCTGCACTAAGAGTTCGCCATCATTCTCCTTATTGCATGAAGAGTTATGTTTCTGATCATTAAAAGATCATATTTATTAGTTTAAATTTTTTAAATTTTGAATATAATTATTAATTTTCAGTGGATCCCGTCTTATATTCGCATGTTGTGTCAGAGAAGGTAAGCATTACCTGTAACGTAACACCGAACTATGTGGTATTGATAAGATTATGCAGAAGCAGCTAAAGCCACGAGGTGTATTATGTCAGCCAAATTACTTGTGGTCTCTGGACGGTCTGTTTGGAAAAGTTCCAAAAACCAGCAGCTACGCTCGTCCTATTTGTGACGGTTTAAATGTACTATGATGGAGCAATAAATTAGAGAGTTTTTCCTTATGAAATTTTATTAAATATTTAAAACTCAATCTGACTGAAATTTAGGTCTTCAAACAAACAAAATGCAGCTAATACCACACACACCGATTCTAATTGATACTGACAATAAACAACTTACACCTAATTCATATTTAGACGTGCACACTGATTTTTAAAAACAATAGTTATTATTAATGCACTCAACATATTATGTATTTCACTTTGCCGTTTAGATAATGTGTAGCATTACAAAATGGATCAAATTAAGTTTAACACATCGGTTCTTTTATTTATTTTTTCTTTAATTAGATGCAACGTAATGTACTGGTAGAGTTGCCTTCCTTAACTCGGTCATTTTAGGGACAAACCAACTAGCCGGAATGAATTAAACCGTGTTCTAAGATTAATTAAACTTTATTCTCCTATGGTAGTTGAAAACTACATTAATCAAGCTCTACAATTAGCAGATTAATTAAATTTTACACGCAAAGCGCATTCTGAAGGCTGTGCAGGTAAGGACAAAGCAGACTAGAGAAGTTTGAGGTTATATAATTTGCTTTTGCAGTCTTCAGCTGTGCTTCAACAAACGACTTCCAAACCGTACACGTGAAGTGTAAAAAAAAAGGTGCTTTCTTTATCATACCAAAGAATAAAAAATAACTGCAACCACAGCATTCCATGATTGGAGGGCGTCACTTTGCATGTTGTTATATCACTCGCCCTTGTATTTATTCACACTGCTCAATTGTTATGGATACTGTTTCCATAGTCTTGCTAAATGCTCTATTTATGAGAGGTTGTCATGGATACTGTTACCATGACTGCAGGCGGAAATGTGTCAATTTCTTTCTGCTTCTTACCGCTCAATACATAAACTATACGCTAGGTGGCAGAATGCTTATCTCAGACTTCAGTTTAGTAATTCAAATCGATTGGTGTTCATTGCTATGCAGCAAGAGGAATGCACAAGAGATATTTGTGGAAAGAAACTGTAAACTACTGAAGATATATCAGAATGTGTTGATCTTATTAAATGGATTTCTTACAAGGTGAAGGTGGAAAATGATAAGTTGCCAGTGATTAAAACGTGGCGAGGTAGAATTAAAGTGCTTCGTAAATTCTATACTACAAATTATTCCTTTTAAATAACACAAATGTTTCCAGTACCCTTTAAAGTACAACGCACGGTCTTCCCATGTCTCGTAATGTAATTTAGAATTTTTCAGGTGCTCAGTTCTCAAGACGCATCTGGAGTGGCAGCAATGAAGGTAGAGGATAATTCAGGGGAAAACATCATTATGCTACAGGAAAGTTTGGCGGCATCAGATGCAGGAGGTGCTATTTTTAGATTTTAAATATGGGTTAGCTGCTAATAGTCTAATAGGTTTCAGACCATAAAGAAATCAATACGCCCATCATATGAAAAATTTCTCCTTCTCCACGCCTTACACATTTTTAATTTGTTTTCTTGTTACGTGACTTGCTTTTATGTTTGTTATAATTTACTTGTACTTTTATTGAACGTAAATCATGCAAAAGTGCAGATTTTATGACCACAAGTTCGGTATTGCTAATAATTGTTGCAAATTATCATATGCAATTTTTTTTTCTTTATTGGTGATAACGAAAAAATATATTATCTAAATCTTAACCATAAGAAATTCCAGTGATTTAAAGGACAGGATTATTTTAATATCGTTACGATGTAGCTGAGTCCATGAGCTAAATCCATTGCACGTGTTATTATACACGTGCAATGTATTTGCCAATTACGTTCTCTGTGTGGCCGATTTGTCTACTTTGCACAACAGCTAGCTTTATATTAAGCAAAAACAGGCAACCGGAGAACACACCCGGCATAATACGCTGGCATGTCAAAGCGTCAGTCGCTTAGGCCAGTAGTTCCAAACATCAATAACAGAAAAGTAAAACCTTGCTACCGTCATAGATGGATTTTTTTACAACATATTCTACAGGTGTGGATGACAAAACTATCAATATACAATCTCTTCAGTGTCAATATTTTTAATTCAGTGAAAGTGCTCCGAGATTCACTTACAGGAAATAGGAGTTCTGATGTATGATTTTATTGAATTCTAGTTACTCTAGAATATACACGAAATCGAATTCGACAGACGTACTACAATTAGTCAAATGACTGCCAGTACAGCGAAGGACTACTTAGGGAGTATATCTGAATGAACTATTCATTGGACATTTTTCCGGAATGAATTGTGATAGCAGGCTATTGAGAATATCAGAGTGTGTCCAACAAAAACGAGGAGCTAAGCTGAGAGTGAAGGGACTTCGGAATTGAACATACTAGAGGAAGTCTCAGAGTGGTGAATTGAAGCTTCTGATATTCATAAGAACGGAAGAGTATGGTAACAACAACAACACAAAGCGGTAAGAATGGATCGAGTCCAAGGAACGTTCCATGGCAATTTTTAGTAGAGCAAAGGCTAAATGGTACAGCGTATCTGAAGATCATTGCAAACGAAATACATCCGGTCATGTTGACCACTTATCCTACATCTGATAGGCACATTAAACAGAATGATGCGATAAAGAAGTACAGGAATAACTACAGGGACACAATAGTGACCTTATTTTGATGGAAACCCCCTCCCTCCTTAATCACCGGGTGTCAGTCTATTAATGAGCATATTTGGGATGTGGTACGAGTTGTTCCTGACAGAGACGCCCCTCTAAGAACAACTAACGAAACTGTAAGAATTCATTACATCTAGCGACAGGTTACTTGAGGGGTATTTCGGAAAACTCAGAGTTAATGCCTTGGAGTATCGATGAGATACTGAATACTCACGGCGATTTAACATGCTATTATGCGGATTTTTCCAGTTAACCGACAACTATGTGTAATTTGTAATGATTAATAGATCATTTTCAATTTATTTATGAAAATGAAAACTTATATTATTAATATTATGACTTCCAGGTTGATAATTGTTTTATGCCTGTTAATTGCGTATGATTTCGTGCCGGTTTGCAAATTGAACCCGAATTTCGCTGCCAAATGATTTTCTGATGAAAAAGTCGTCCTTTTATCCAAGGCGGGATTCGAACTAAGATCTATCTAAACAAAGGACAATAAGCGTGCGATCTTTA
This sequence comes from Typopeltis vanoorti, assembly GCF_054136105.1. Taxonomy (NCBI): domain Eukaryota; kingdom Metazoa; phylum Arthropoda; class Arachnida; order Uropygi; family Thelyphonidae; genus Typopeltis; species Typopeltis vanoorti. Next base: position 75,694,513 of record NC_143568.1, read on the forward strand.
TAGATGCCTGTACTTGTTGAGTAAATCTCAAAACATCATTGTAAAAATAATTTTCAGCGCATTTGAAACAAATGGGTGAAGTTTGTGGTTTTTATTGCTTTCTGTATGCTGTTGTATTACGGTTTCCAATAATAGTCTTGCTTATTGGAATTACATGGCATAGCAGGTGTTATCTGTTTTATAGTATGAACTGAGTGACACGTTTGGTCGCTTCCAATTTTCCGAATTACAAGAACGACTGCCGCTTTTGGAACCTTTATATGCTTTTATATCGTTCTCCTTCAGGAATGTTTACTGTTATATCTGTTCAAATATTTCCAATTTCAGATATGATGTCGATATCCGAAAGCAAGATTCGTTTTTGTGTAGAATATTTTGAGATAATATATATATATATATATATATATATATATATTATTTAGACTTATAGTTTAAATCTTCCTCTTTGCGTTTTAGTTCTGTTCTTCGAAATTCTGATAATTCTACAAATCATCAACATGAAAATAATGTAATTAATTTCTGTGGTACAAATGGCCATTACATTGTCGTGTAAATAACACTAACGCATAATTAACGTATTTTTGGGTAGCAGATTCGCCAGTTTAAAAAAAAAAAAGCAAACTCATTATTCCCTTTTCGTTTTCCTGCCCATATCTGTTTATTTTTTGAAGTTGCCTTTATCAACGGCACTGAGATTCTGGAAGATCTTAATGACAAATTAAATTAAGATTAATCTAAACGCAGTCAAGCTATGAAATGATTTTTTTCTGGTACTGAAAAATATTGAAAATACACATCCAAAAGTTCACTACAATTCTATCTTTATTTATTATTATACGACAATCCTCACTCTCAAATGTATTTGTATTTTGAACACTTTTTATAAGAGGAATATATAAATTTGATTCGCTGATAGCATGGGGGAAAAACCTGCTGTCCACGCCCAAGACCGCTAACTTGGCTATGGCTGAGGAAGATCTTGAGTTCCTCATATCGTCGACGGGAATCGAGCCTAGGACACTCCTTCCCTAGGCATGTGGTTGCGAAGCGCGTAACCACTAGGCTAACCGAGCGGGCTAAACTGATTATAATGATGCGTTTATTTCACTTAAACGCACACCTGAAAAACTGAGAACTTGTAAATAAACGCACTCTAAGAACCATATTTACACCATCTATAAAAACTCTGAATTATAATATGCCTAAAAAACAACTCTCTATCTTCTGTGTATTTTATTTTCACTCCCTATCTTCTGTATCAATTTCTAAATATTAGACATAGCATTCTTTCTTACATTAACAGCAGGAAAGAAACAAATATAATTATTATTCAAATATTTCGTTTTTGTGGAACCCCCTATTAAATTTTTTCTCCCCCAGTAAGTACACTTAATACGAATTATAAATGCCTGTATGATCTGCGGAACACATACAAGCTTTCGAGGTTCAGTGCGCAAATCCAATGCGCGTGATCTGCTGACTCGAACGTAATCAGCAGAAGTCTTGTCATGCGCATTGGATTTGCGCAATGACAGACCTACTGTCATTGCGCAAGTTCTGTTTATTAGTTGCATTGGATTAAAGAGTTCATCTTCTTATATATTATACAGAAAGAGACGTGCAACCTAAATATGTGCGCAATAAACTGTAGAGTAGAGTGAATATTTTCAATCTCAAAGCAAACCGTGGTATCAATTTCATATCTACTATGTAAGCACAATGACAGAATCGTTAAGGATTTTGGTCTTCCCAGAGCAAGATATGAACTTTGATATTAATAGGCGCATTTAGGATTCCACTGGGAGGATTGCAACTGAAAGTGCAAAATATGCTCTGAGATATTTAAGAGAACTTAAATGTTTGCCTTGTCTCATATGAAATAATCATCGGGAATTTATCATTTCTTTCCATCACACATCATACCTGTCGTTTCAAGTTATATTTAGAATCGTCGGCTTTCTAGTCTTCTAGACACATTCGTGATCTTGCGGATAACTAATATCAACCAATGCACGAAGTCACGCAAAGCTACCTCTATTGCGTGGGTCTAAATTTAACTTCTATCAAAGATAGAAGGAAGTAGGTAGCCATAAGCATTATCTCGGTTGTATTTACTTTTTTTTTCTATTTACTATGGGCTTATGACCTTTTTTCACAAGAATCTCACTAGAAAAAGAAAAACTGAATAAATTTCTCTAAAAATTCATAATTATTTTACCAAATCATTATCAAATATACGACATTACTATTGACCATTTCATTTTTATGATAAAATGACTAAGTTCGAACAGAGATGGAAGTTGAACAGCTTGTTACGGAGAGGATGGAGGTACGCGGCTTCGAAGTAGTATCGGCACGTCCAGATAAGATAACGAGAGAAGAACGATAGTCATTGACAGTAACGAATTGCTATGAATACGATAACACTTTAGTTTTTTTTTCTATGATAAAAACAGTGCTTGGCTTGATGATCTGGGAATCCTTCTTCAGAGAAGAAAGCATTTTCCATGCCATCTCCTTCCCCACATTTTGCAAGGTGGTGGGATCATACCAGGAGATGAAATTTACCAGAAGTACAATAAGTGCATTAATTATTATGCTTTATATGAATGCTAGTCGATCAGTTCTGTTTAAGACGTGGTTATTATTTCGAAGAAAACGTGTGATCGGGATTTTTGTTATCAATAGCTGCTGACAGGGAAGATTTAGTTGTTGCCTTGCATTGTTTTATTGCACGTGTGAAGAAAGTCTGAGAATCAGAACGAATAATCTATTCGCTGTCCGATTCGAGTTACATTTTTTTCTAGGTGAATCCAACCGATGAACAATCGAACAATTTAAATATACATTTACTGTTTACATTGTAAAGATGTAGTACGCTGGTATTAGTATTATGTGTGGGGTCAAAATTAGGTAATTCGGAATTCATGCTCTAGAGACCGGGATTATTTTCAAGACTCTACAAGTCCAATAAGATGAGTGGATGGTTTCACATCAGACGATGAGCTTTCTTGAGAAAATATTTCCCACATTCACCACTTTGAGATTCCTCACTATTTGCCAACTACATTCCTATTCAGTTTTTAGAAGGAACCACATTTAACCAAATCTCTTACTGATTAGGTATATCTAGACTTCATGCATTAATCAAGCGTGAGGGGTAGGATTATAATCTTTGATTTCAAAGAACTAGGTTCTAGTTAACTGAATTTCAATCGACTGAACTTCATATGAAACCAGTTACTTTCATTAACTGGTTTCATATGAAGAGCTTGGAATTGTTTTTCCCTAATGCCCAACATACAAATTTGATATAAAAGCAAGCATGAGGACCATCCAATTATTACCAAAAAAATTAGATTACTTTAAAGCTAAGTTACTTGTTGGAGCCTAATAAGTAAACGAAGATAGGTTGAAGTAATTGATATGCTCCTAAATTATTTCATTCGTAACAATTTTATGAGAAAGATTTCAAATGTTTTTTTGGGGAAAATGCTTCCATGATTAGAAATTTAGGCTTTGAGCTGCTGTACCTTTGCTAGTTGTTTAACCTCTATAAGGTAAATAAAGCATTATAAGTTATAACAATAAGTTCTTCATCATTTGAATAGATTAAGATACCACAACCGAGTCATCTTTAAGGTAAAATTCAAACCATATGTTGATATTCTGGAACCAGCTAATTAAGCTACATATTTGGGTACCTCCATGAAACCCAAACTCACATGAGGAGACTGCTCTGGCACTAATTCAATGCCAATTCAAGTTCTTCAATCACATTAAGTGCATTCACAAATTTATTGGAAACCTATTTCACACATCGCGAACTCCTCACACCCTTGCTAACTGTTTCTATTTGATTTTAGAAAGACTCTTTTATTATTTAAAAAAAAAAACAAATAATTTCCTCCAAGCCTATCTCAAAATCCTTTCAACTGATATGACTTCATCATATCACTTTTCTATCTATTTTCGCCAAACTCTTCTGTCAACAATCACTTAATAGATTTTCATAAGTCAGCATACCATAGTCAGATATTAACTTAATTAAAGCCTCTGATCTGTGCACAGTAGTCCCCTTGGACTACTGTGCGCAGATAAATGGGACTGATATCTTCCTTATCTCTACTCACAAGAGCCTTGACTCCCTCACAGTAAGCTCTTATTTGTTTGGTCTTTTTCACGTTCGGAAAATTTCTTTAAATTCAACTACCTTTTCTTAAAGCAATATGATACACAGCCTGGAATCACTTCATTCTGAAAGAAAATCTTACACTTGGAAACACTGAACTAGCTAGCAATTCTCCCTTATCCGCAGTACCAGTCTATTTAAATCAACCTTTCCTAGTACTGATTCAGAGGAAGAACGATAAGAAATAACTCGTAACATAGTACTAGGAAAGGACGATTTAAATAGACTGGTACTGCGGATAAAGGAGAATGGATACTAGTTCAATGGCTGTGAATATGTAACTGGCTAACAAACTATTCGTTGAAACAAAGCTTCTGTTAGCAATTATGTCAGTTGGTTACATGTTCAAAACAATTTAAATATTTATACAATACCTCAAAATTCTAGCATTATTCTATTAGCAGCTTTTGACAAGTCTACTGATACCAAGATACAGTCTTAACCATCAGAAACACTAATCAGTCTATAATTCAATGCCTCTGTTTTGGCACGTCGCATGCTATGAGACGTGACCTCGGAATTGTGAAGTTTTAAGACCACATTTCAGAGGGACTGGTTGGTCGAGCGGATAGCATCTTCGCTTTCTAATGAAATCCGTACATGGGCGGTGCTGTTTTTGAATGTGGTTAGATAGCACATGATTTTCATCGCCAGATGTGGTATTAAGAATTTGCAAATTTGGCGCGGAGTTTCCGGAATTCGTAACCAGCTTGGACTCTAATATACTCGTAAGATTGATTTACAACCTTTCGTGCGAGTGAGCAAAAAAGTAAATGAAATAATTTTCATTCACACTCTGTTTCTTTGGATTTCGCAATATATTTTTGTGTATGTATGCGAGAAAGAGGGAGAGCGATAGAATGTGTGTTTTTATTAAAAAAAAAAAGGAAAGAATATTGATTATTTTGATGTCATGCAACCTTTTAATGCAAAAGTTGTCTCACTAAAATTACTGAGACTTTCCTCACATTGATAATTTGCGGGCCTGGTTGGCCGAGTGGTTAGCGTACCAGCCAAAAGGCCGCAGGTTCGAATCCCACCGTGGGCATGGATGTTTGTGATTGTCTGTAAAAGTACTAGTGGTGGTAGTCGGCGGTAGATGGCGTTGATGAAGGTAGTTGAGGTTCGTTGTAGTTGGTGGAGACGGAGAGATGTAGAGTAGGTGCCATCCCTCGATGAACTCCCTGGAGGTGTCACGTAATTATAATAATAATAGCACCTATTTGTCGCTATTTACTTCACGCCTTATTACTCACAATAAGGGAAAAAAAAACTGGTTTCAGATAACTGCGCGCGTATGTCTTCCTTTCTGCACCAGTACTTGGGAAGTAGATTGCTATCAAGATATCATCAGGGCCATCTTAGTGTCATGATTTTATCAATCTCTCCCTTAAAGATTAGACAAGGGAACGTACCTTTGTAAATACCACTAATATTAAAATTTTTGACATTTTAAATTGAAATGTAAGTTATTTTCTTAATACTCTCTCCCCTGCCCGCTAAAAAATCGATCTCCGAAATAAAATATTTACTGGTAATATCTTATTTGAATGAGAAAATGCGTGTGATAAGACGGACAAATACCGAGGTTGTTCTATTGATATTCTCATATCCAGATTATTTCTAAATCACAGAAAAATCGAAACGGTATATAAATTTGGCATATGAATATCTTTGGTTTGTCTTTATTTTAATAATTTCTTGATAAACATTCTAACAGTCAACTTTTCTGCTCTATCTACATCTTGTTTAATTCAAAAGCATTTGGGCTAAAGTTTCAATGATGGAAAAAATATACTACGGGAAAAATACAGGCACAAAGATCAAATTATTACTTTTTTATGATAATCTGTAGCCCCATCTCTGGATTTTATCACAGTATTTATTCTACTTTGATAAACTTTACGCATACTTCTACCTCTAAGTTTCATGGAAAAATTGAAGTCCATTCTTCATACAGGATAGTCATGAGCTCTGCAAGTGAGCTTTGCCTCCAAAAACGAACATTCGCATGTCCATGCATTCCTGATGTCTTGTCTCGGTTTGCTGGCTATCTGACAGATCTGGATTGTCTGTTCCATGTAATGAAAATAGAAGACAGTAAGATTTACCGTTATTTGATATCTATTTTTATTCTTTTCTAATCCAGTTATACTGCAAAAGGTTTAAGCATGGATTGGATTGGGTGAATGGCTGGCGTATCCGTTCTCCAGTCAACTAGTTCAAATCCTATTGGGCACTGATGTTTACGAATGTCTTTAGCTAGATGAATTTCATCACCCAATGTCAGACCGCCCAGCTTACTGGAGACTTGAAACAGTTCCATGTTTGGTTCTCTATAAAACAGAGTTTTTCTGGATTATGTGAAATTAATAAAAATAAAACCTCACAATTTTATCATTAGCATAGTCTACTTGCAGGTGCTTCGTATTTATATATATATATATATATATATTATTTTTCATTAGGTTTGTTTCGAAGGATAAATGCAAGTACGGGTGGGGGGGGGGGAAGTAGTTGAATGAATTTCAAGTCAGATCCAGTGACGATCTGCCATTTAGTTTAAAGAGTGAGGACACTAGCAGAATTACGGTAATCCTTGTTTCGAATCCAGTTAACGATTTTATATTTCGATTCTTCAATCTTTCGTTCACAGTGATGAACTAAATAGACGGGTAATCTTTCCTCTGTTAAATATCTTCAAGAAAATGAAAAAGAATACTTCTAAGTATCACGTAACATTAATATTATAACACGCTTGATATATTAAATTTATGACACCGCTGAATCAACAAACGTATGTGTTAAAGGGCTTTGTTGTCACCCGTCCTCATCCACAGCATTCTATGAAGAGAAACAAAATTCCCATCACGAATGTTAACATGTGCAATTAATATGCCCGTATATCTGTCTTTCCTTTACACTCCAAGTATTGATTTCTTATAGCAAACATGCGCAAGGATTCAATGCTGTCCATCAGCCTTTGTTTTCAGAACAAACGCAGTTGCTCTGTATTGAGTGAGAGAGCCGTGGAACGGAGAAAGACGGGGGGGGGGGGAGAGTCTTCCTTCTGACGACGGTGATGACTTGTTGTTTAATCAATCTTTTCGATCGGACCTTGGAATTCTCTGTCGCTTATTTCCCGTAAGGCGGTGGACATTACAGCAATGCGTGCCATTCTTCCACCGAGTAGCAATACCTGTACAACTTTTCATGAAATTCACCGTTTTTTTAAACCATTATTGGAACACGTGACTGATAATCCCAAAGTGCCAACTAGCTTTCCGGGATATTTTGATCAATAAGCTGAACTTGCAATTAATATTTAAACACATATTGAAGACCTGAATGGAATTCACTGTGAGACGTAGTATCTACCATTTGTGTCATGTTTTGCTAAAATGATAATGAATTATGTACACGGTGTAATAAGGCAGTAACACAGCCCTCACTATTAAAATCGTTAAGCATGTATCATACCAAAATGCACCTATCTTTTATTAATTTCTTTATCTATCTTTACTTTATCTATCATCAATTATCTATCGACTTCATTACGGAGTTGCAACAAAGCATGCCTAGCTTTGTTGCAACTTCTGTGATGGTAGGTTAGGTCGGCAAGACCTAGGTTCGATCCTAATCACCGAGTAGAGACAGTATCCCTCCCCCCCAGCAGATTACACTTAATCGATCTTGGAGTAATTAGTGTTTTTTTTTTTTTTTTTTTGAGGAAGAAACTGGCGTTTTTAAATCTACAAATCGGAAAACACAGGTCATGGAATAAAGAATAATACTAGTTAGGGCTGGAAATACAAGTTGTGTTCTCGTGTCACCCTTTCGTCTAATCATGATGGCCAGAAGTGTACTCAACTTGCTGCGATGCGGAAGGATGGAGACGGGAGGCAATCGATCCAGACTAAAGGGTGCCTCCTACTTCCTTTTGGGGGAAATGAGAATGCGTTAGAGGATTTATTATATTTATTTATAGTTGATTATATCCGATTGATATACTATCAATAAAACAGTATAATAAATCCAAAATGTATCGCTAAGAGGTTAGCTATTGTTTCCGACTATTATTAGCTATTGGTGTGATGAAAGAAACACTAAGTAATTTTTCCCAGTTGATTACGACTTGCAAGTCTTTCTTGATGAATAATTATCGTCGTTAATTATAACTTCTTGCTGCAACATATCTGGATTTTACTTTTGGAGTTGATTTCAGGCACGCGGCATTTATATGGTACAGTGCTGTACTTAGGTAACATAGACGTGCATATCCCTATAGATCAGTGTTATTAAGTCTCGCAGTATCAAATAACCCTTGCGAAAAGCTGTAAGCACTTTTCCAACTCAATGTTGTACTTCTAATGCTTTTATTTCCGTTTACGCCTTTTTTTTTTTTTTCTTGTGAAGCACAGAATATCGTATGATCTCAAGTCTAATATGTCATCCTTAATTTAGAATAATTATGTCTGCCCACGATATTAAAGAGCTTCCATAGCTCAGTCAGTATAGAAGAAGCCCTTTGGTTAGAAAGACCTGGGTTCGAATCCCGTCCAGGACGTGAGGAACCTTTATCTGGTCTCTTTCGACTAAAGGTGAGTTAGCCGGTCTCATACGGAGGTAGGTTTTCCCCCCCCCCCCGCAAAAAAAAACAAAAACAGGCAAACCGTCCCGTGATGGATTACACTCATGAACACGTCTCAGCCATATGCCGGTCCCGAAAGGATAAAATTGGGGGGGGGGGGGGGGGGAGCAACGGTGAAAACTACCCTGCAAAAATTTCACCAGGAATACTTTGTCGGCAGTGCCTACAAAGTCACCCCTACGGTCGGAAACGACTGAAAGGAAAAATCGGATCAGATCATGATATTAATTATGATATAGCTTTACTTTTAGTCCCAAATGGAATAAACTAATAGATAAATACATTATAGCGAATAAACAAGAAAAAGAGGTAAAAAATGAGTTCGGATATTTAAGAATAATAATAATAAAAAAAACAGCAACCACCTCCACATAACGATTTGATTAAAAAAAAAAAACTAGGCATAGAAAAACATCAATATTCTAAGCTAAAAGTGTTGTTTCCGTTATGGATTAATACATTTCATTCTCCTATTACACTCCAAAAATAAACATTCATATTAGAAGGGAAAAATCTCAGAGAAATCAATGTACGTACAGCGATATTTCGGAATTAATTTTATAGTATTCAATTGTCTTCACTAAGTGTGAAGGATCTTGTCAGAATCAAACGTGCTATAAATTGTGCTTTGTGGAAATCATTAAAGGACAGTATTTCAACTTCCTTCCAATACCCCGTGAACAGCGAAGTTCTGCTATTGACACTCTCCGGTAGATGGTTGAAAATGACCTAAAGTAGGTCACTCTCCCAAAAAAAAAAAAAAAAAAAAATTGAACGCGAGCACACCCACACGGAAGGAAGTGACATTTACACTCGCCATCCATCAATTTCTGTCACAGCTTTTTAGATCAAGAAAATTTCTCAGCTCAACGCTAACACACACAGAGAGAGAAACACGGGACAACGACTGCGGTGAAAATGGTAAGCTTGTTGGTGTGCTTTATCACCGAACATTACAATTGGGATGATGGTCGCATGACCAGGCAGAAGTTAGTTTAGGTAACAATGCTGTAATTAGATTACTACTGACTCGCGGGCACATCTTTATTTCTTAAAATACGAAGAACCCACGCACTTTGTTTTTAATTTATGCTACTGTTACTAATATTAGCAAATGCCACTTTAAAGCTTTAACAGAATATGGACATTTAAAATTATGGGTTGGTTTAATTCATTGAAAATAATCTGCATCGTTTGCATAAAAGCGGTAACTGTTCTTTTGTTTCATTTACTAAGCAAATGCTCGTGGCGCCACCATCAGATATGCTACATATAAACACGAAATACACAAAAATTTAAAATATGAAAACGCAGACGATGGCAGGTTATTTTCAGGAAACCACTTTTCTCAAAACAAAAAAATGCAGAAAAATGCAAAATTCGACTCAGCTTTGTGTATGCTAAAAAGTTATATGCGAATAAGCGTTATACAATTAATCAAAAATAGCAACTTAATAGTTGCGTTTAATTTTTATTCAAATAATTATTACGCTGTTACTTAGAATATTCATATCTATTTTTAAATATTAACGAAATACCTGACATTTTCTCATTTCTTTAAAAAGAAAACATTTGAAAATGATCAGGAACTTCAACTTACCTCCTTGCTAGGTGTAAGGACGAGAATGAAAAAACGAACTTCGTGGGATGTTCGTCCCATATTGGCAGAATGCTTTAGGCGTGCTATTGCCACATGACGTTTCTGTAGCGATGCTAGATTGCACCTAAAATAAGAAATTCTGGTTAAGATACTTTATATATACCAAATTCTCGAATATTGAATTAAAAATAAATGCGAGTCATTTATAGTACTCAAGATATAACATTATACAAAAATTAATTTTTATATAAGAATTCACATCGTTTTCGATAATTGTTTCATTAATAGTAGTCAACAGTAGATAACAGTCAAAGAAATTGCCGCATATCAACTTACCTGCTGGGCATACGAGTATGTCCAAATTCTCTAAGCTTTGAAGTTAAATCTATAAAAACTAACTTCTTGGGAATCCCTGATTTTTCACTAAATGTTTCGTTTCGAGATAGTTTGGCTTTGAAAAAGACGACAGTCTTTAAATTCAGATGCTCCATTATAGCTTGTATGCGGGTCTTAATGTTAACCATAATATCGTTGTAATGAAAGTTTAATTATATTTACCTATCTTCTTCTTCTACTACGCGTTATTCCCGCTTCCCATGCAGGGTCCGCGTGTTACTTTCAGATACGACTTCTTGTTAGTACTGCTCCCAACCGACCCGTCGCCTGGTCTGCCGCTGGGGGGGGGGAATATATTTTTGACTGTAGAGGCGTATGTTCATGGGGCCGGTTTGCCTGTTTGCGGGATGAAAAACGCCAGATAAACTGGCGGAAAAAAACTCTACTGACCGCGCCCAAGACCGGCTAACTTAGCTATGCCTAAGGAAGATCCTCAAATTCCTCACGTCTACAACGGGAATCGAACCTGGGACACTCCCCCAGGCATATGTAAAAAACGTGTTATCACCTGCCATTGTTTCATAAATTCCATATTATTTTATGCATGTGCATGCACGAAATTTAAGCAGAATGACCAAAATTAAAAATTACATGATCAGTTATATTTTCGTCGAGGAAAAACAAAACAAAACAAGAACACATGATAAATCGAATTTAATGTCATTTAAATTAGGACTCCATTTTTTTTATCAGTTTGTTTTTTGTTGCATTTTTTGGATCTTCTTTTAGATTCGATTTTTTTTTTGTAGAAGTCATTTGGAAAGTTTTGCTTTTTTTCGTTTTAACAACTACATTAGCCCATTTAGTCAGAACGTATCACAATTTAGAATATCCCCATTAAAATATATCCTCATTTCGGTTTGAATATAATTATTTTATTGGGAAAAAGTGCGACACTATTCGAATTCTCAGTAAGAATTCACACACGGAGTACCGAATTAAAATCTAGTATTCAAGATCTGAACTGAAATTTATATAATAATTTCATTTTCAGTTACAATAGGCCTATTTTAATAGCAAATGGAAAACAAATTATTCTATTTTACAATACACTTGTTGAAATAATAAAGTGTTATTATATACGAATAAGATTGCAAAACTCATTTTATGGTTCTTTGACGAAATATTATACAATATGGAAAGATTCCGGCCATATTAACTTGTTACATAAATTATATCTACATCCCCCTCACTAATGCTTTTATTGGTGACTAATTACATGGCACTGGAGGCTATTATGTCAGCTAAGTTTATGTGACCAGTGTATTATGTCTGTAACTTGTGTGTGTGTGTTATTGAAGGTCAGTCTACTTGTTTTTGGGGATGAAAAATCCTTATAAAGGGCGAAATTCAAACCAAAGAACAAATGTCGCATTTTTTCATGCATGTTCTAAGGAGTCGCTATAAGAGCAAGAGAATGCCCGCTGAATGTCTCTTTTTAATGCTGGAAATTTTATACATTGCTGGAACTAAGGCAAGGTTCAGAGTTACGAACTTTACAGCAAATTATTGACTATCATATTAGTCAAATTCTTGCAATTATGACACAAATAGAACAATGTTTAACTGTGGCTGACGTAATTAACGAATGGAAGAGTGGTGATGAAAAGAAACCCAAGTTTCTTTTCATTCAAGGGATAAAGAAAGTGCTGAAACTTGTTACGCGTTTCTCCCATTGTGAAACAGTGGGAGGAACGCGTCTTGGAAGAGTGGAGGAAAGATTAAAAATACGCACTCATCCAACACATCCTTCTGCTTTGACAACTGCCAAGACATGCAGTAATTACATTTACTAGTTTTGCTCTCCATAAAAATTGGTGGCATCATCAGGGCTTAATAAACAAACAAAATATATAACAAAGTTGTCCAAAGAGGTGTACTTTTCAAATTTAACGACTGAATCAAATATCCTTGTTATTACTGCACTCGTAAAACATTTTATTTTACATTTGCCAAGACACTGAGCGAAGTGCACTGTCCTGCTGACCAGTGGCGGCTGGTGGCTTGAAATTGTAGGGGTGCTGCAACTTTCGAAATATACATCATACTGTAAGTACATTGTATACGTGTTTGGATAAATTATCAAAATTATGGTAAAAATTAAAAAAAAAATTAAACGTGAAAAATATTGTTTATTATCAATAAAATGATACAGTTTGGTATAATTCAAAATTACTTAAAAATTACTATAACAAATGTTATCTTTAATTGTAATGTCCAAATATTTAGAGAGACGGAGTAAACACGATAAGCACTACGAACACTCTACTACTGGCGCAAACTGCATATAAACAACAGTGGAACTGCGCGACGGACAGTGCCGCATTACACTAATAGCTCGCATCTCATTATGACGTGCATATGCTTGCGCGTTTAGCAATATAACACAGTGGTGCTAGCGTACTTTGTCCTCCAAAGTGCTACAAGATGGATTTTTATTATTTTTTATACAAAATAAGAGAATTTTATAGGATTGCTGATGATAAAATTAAATATTGCAAGCAAATATAAATAAATTAATAAATATATTTATATATCTAGAAAAATTAGAGGTGCTGCAGTTCCGCAGTACTTATGCACGAGCCGCCCCTGCTGCTAACACCACAAATGGAAAGATTATAGAATAAGTGATGTTCTAGTGCGGGGATGCCTCTATTTGGATCCCTTGTCATAATAAAAAAATGAACATCGAATCATATTTTGACATTACGGATAACCAAGTGCTGTTAAGATTTAGTGGTTCTATGCGAATGACCATTTGAGTAATAATAGGATGATTGTCCACGTACAAAAAAAGGGCTGTGTCAAGATGGTTTTAAGAAATGTGAGTGTAAGGGTTAGGCTGGCCAGCAGAGTTGGATGAGATCTGAGAAAAGGCTAAATCCAGTTTCGAAACAGGATCAAACAGTCACTGCGGTAGAGTAAGCCAAAAGACCAGTTTTGGGTTTGATATGTTCCATGAATGTTTGTGAAACAGTCATACCCGTGTAATTTTTGCTCTACTGGGTGCGTGCATGCATGAGAAATGTTAGTTATACATTTTTTGTACTTCCATTCAGATATCTTTCCAAAATCAGAGCTGCGTCAGTTACTGTTCACAAGCTACATACTACGTAACACCTCCACTGAGTCCAAGCACACATCGCGGGAGGGCACTTTACACCACACAACATTATTGAACATCATATACATTACGATATCTGCCGCCTATAAATGATATTTTTGTCTTAAATACATGCCTCATCTTGCCGATTTGTCTATAGAATGATTAACTTGATTTTCCGGGAAGAAAAATTCTGCTAGTTCTGTATGAGATCGGCTAACTCATCTTAACTGAAAAAGTCCATAAAGATTTTGCTTGCCACGAGGAAATAACTATTGAAGTATCACCAGATTTCAAATTTCATAGCATTCGTTTTTTCTAAGCGCATCCCACCCATGAAAGGTTAAACTTATGGTCCATTAGTAGTTAGTCAACTAGGGATCAGATAATTTGGAAAATATTTCGCTCTAGAGAACAAACATGAAACCTAAAGTTATACATCATCAGTAGAGTGTGAAAGGCGCTACTTTAGTTTGATAGGATACTGCATCCTGTCAAAGTGTTGATAGGATACAGTAGTCAATGTAACCTTGCCTTACGCAGTGGTCTGATCCACATCGAAGAATGATTCTGTCCAAAATGTATTCTCACTGAGAATGGGACTCTGCAGACCAGATTTACTCAAAACCCATATCAGTAGTAGCGTTAGTATGAGATGATGCATTGTGAGAGTGATCTCTTCTTCAAAATCAAAATTGAAAGAGTCAATGAAAGTGGTTAGGGTAGCTGCTAACCACTCTGCTTACAAAACATTTTATGGGTGGGAATCAAAGTACTGTATATCGCATAGTGTCTGTATATGTGCACCTTTCGTACTATAATCAAACATTATGGGCCCGTTTCCTTGCTAAAGGAAACGGGCTCAAACCATTACATCCTCCTTCCCTACAAAATCTTCATTAAGGACGATGCCTTCGGCAATAAGGAGTTCCCCAGACATCTTGTTACATCCATACTCACCCATCCGATTAGAGAAGGGTGATTAGTAGCTCCATGTTGTGGAGCTATGAACGGATAAGCTGTGCTGTTGATATCTGGCTTATGTGGTTGTCCTTCTTTAGAAACAGATCATTTCTATATTGAACTTGTGAGATTTCCGCCATGTTACCTTACCAGGTTTTCCTGTGTTGTCTCTCAAACGTATTTTTTTCAAACAATACAATGCAGCATTGTGGGAAAAAAAACTTCGAAAAACTGGTTGCTGATCAATCTTCCCTCATTTTTGAAACCCAGTATTTAATTAAATTAAAATATATTTTCAAGAAAGAAAGAAAAAAATAGAAAGTTTTTGATACTTCTAATTTCCTATTAAGAAGTTCCTTCCCACTAGGATGTGGGAAGGAACTTCTTAATAGGAAAAGACTGCTGAAAATGATACCCCAGAATGTTGAAACCCATTTTAAGATGTCATTTTCAGAAAGAATGTTTCATGGAACAGGCTTGCATTAATCTTGTCCAATGAATTGTGGTGGAGGAGATAATTGAAGAAGAGTTACTTCGATTGTTTCAAGTTTGCCGAGAAGGACGAAAAGCAACTGCTTACCGCAGATGTTTTATGGTTTAAAAGGAAAAAGGGTAAAATATATATTAATTTGGATGAATAATGTCGGTCGAAATACGTGTAGAGATAGAAACAGCTTCCGTAAGTAAAAAATGAAGGGAACAATTGATTTATTTATCAGCACTGTTCCGAGGCGAGTAGAAGTATTTGAGGAATTTTTAGGGAGCCAATGAGCGGCAATCTTCGTAGTTAATGAGAAGATGAATTTGGATCTGCGCATAGTTGCCTGTAGGAAAAAAATCCTACCAGTTACAAAAACCTAATTTTGGTATTCTGAAAGATTATGACTGCAATTTTTGTATCCAAGGCTACTTACTGGGTGCACAAGCTATTTTTATAAATCATTTTAAGATCACCCTTTCGTTGTTAGTGAATCGCATTTCCCTGCAACACACCTTAACTTTTTTTTTTTTTTTGGTACGGGTTTCTATATAATGCATGTTACAGGGAAATGTGATTCGCTATGATAAAGTATACATTTCACCAATATTAAATGCTTTAATTTAATACTAATACAAACAGTACTCTTTCCAGCGAGATATACTTCTCATGTTTTCCTCAGAACATACATTTACAGTAACAAATTATCACCCTCTAAAAAGTATATGTCAAGAAAGTGAGCCAAGAAGAGAAAGCAGGTGATTGGGATTCCCTGGTTGATTGCTGCCTTAGAAACGATTCTGTGGAAGTGGTATTGTTGCTATGGTACCAAGGGGGAAGTGAGATTCTCAACAATTAAAATAGTTACGTCAGCAAAGCAGCCTCTTCTAAATTTCAGCAAAATTCTTGCTTTCTCAGTCTGTTTATAAGGAGGCAAAATTGGTTGAATGATACACTATAGCTCTACAGAATTATTATCATTTGAGACCTCCAGAGAATCAAGGACTCATCGAGGGGAGGCTATAAATCACTCAAACCAGCTATCAATACCTTCCCTTAAATTCATTCGCACTAGATGCACTCCCTACCCCTAAAGGCAAACAATTCCACTCACTCACTGCTCTGTGAGAGAAAAACCTAGTCCTTACCGCTTTCTTGACAGTGAACAAACTTAACTTCCATTGGATGCTCTCGTGTTCTCTCCCCACCTTCCATATAAGGACAAATTTCATCAGATGATATCCTGTAACACCTATTCAGAAGTTTATAAACCTCTATCATATCACTCCTCTTTCTCCTGTTAACAAGAGTCTGCAATCCACATTCTCGCAATCTGTCCTTATATTTTAAATCTCATAATTTGGATATAATCATTGTAACTCTTCGTCGCACCCTCTCCGCAGCTTCTTTATCCTCTTGGAACCTGGGAGACCAAATCTGCACACAAAAATCCAAGTGGGGTCATATCAAAGCCTTATAAAAAGGCAAAATTACTTTCTTATCGTTACATGTCAAGGTTCGCTTCAACATCGCAATTATCCTCCGAGTTGTATTTGCAACTTTTTCTATGTGACCTTTGAACTTTAAATTCCTATCCACCAATACGCCAAGATCCCTTGCCACTTAAGTTTCTGGTAGCATAACCCCGCTAATACTTTCTTTTACAACTCATTTCCATTTCGTTTCTGCTTTAAAATTCACAAACGGTGAGTGTGATTTGAGTGAAAATCGGTTGGAAGATGCAACCTCTATGTGTTTGCGAAAGAAAAGATCCTTAAGGCGATCTTCAGTAACCTACGTAAGACTTTATACTACACTACAGTTCCAACCTCGTGCTTGTAAAAAGAATTGGGTCCGTTGTTTTAAAAAGGATAACGTCCAATTATATATTTTTGGATCTACAAAGATTCGTAGGATGCTGTCCTAGAGTCTTCGCTTTTAGCTATAGTGAACATAGCTAATTTTTATTAAAGCATACTGGAAGATTCGTATGGAACATCTGGTCTTAAAGTGATAGTTTCCTTAGCTGCCAATATGGATCCGGTGAAGTTAACAGGGTTATAAATGGTTTGGTTTAACAGGAAGCGAGGGGAAGAATGATTCATGTACAACCGATGTGTTTTAATAATCTTGCCAAACAGCAGATAAATGACTGGGTAGTCAATACATCACGCGACATGTTACTGTATGTATATGCCAATATTCACAACGGAGACTGGTTTTACAGAAGTCTTGACGATTTATTTTACTGTTATTTTGATTATAGAAGGACAGGTAAAGTAAAGATGACAACATGGTAAAGCGTTTAATCATAGCTTACATCTTATGCTATAAATTAAAAAGAAAGACATTAATGTGGACAAACCACGTCTTGAATGATATTTTTATTATTAACACTCCAAATACCGAAATGTTGGTTGCCATATTAAGAGAAAAAAAAATCTGTTGGTTATATAAAGGGCGATCAGGGAATCATTTAACTGGAACACCAAACAAGTGAGGATAAATGTTTTTAAAAAGTCTGGCAGGTGTAACAATAAAAACTTTATTTAAAGTGATTACGTTAGTATTAAAAGGGAATAGAAGTACACGCTTTCTGTGAAAGTAACAATACACAAGAGGAATGCAACAGATTTAAAAAATATCAAACACTCTAAGTTTATTCAATTATTCTTCAAAAGATCATTAATAACAGAACTATAACAGACCGATTAATTGAAATAAATTTACATTCACTGCCTTTGATTTGGAAAAGGCACTTGATAATGTACCATGGAACAAGATTTATCAAATAAAAACAAACAGACAGAGAGAGAGATCTATTGTAATTAAGAAGTGTGCCAACCATAAAAAGATATGAATATAGGAAAATGAAGCAATTGCAGAAGTAAAGAAAGTCATAAGACGAGGTTGTGTATTATTACCCTTACTTTTCAATCTGTATATAGAGAACGCAATGAAAGTAATAAAAGAAGGAATGAAAGTGAGGGAACTGTAGATGGTGTGAAGATACACACACAGATGATATAGCTGTGTTAGCTGAGAATGAGCAGGATTAAAAACAAATATTTAGGATGAAGGATGTTTTTTGTTTATTATAATGCTTCATATAAATGTAGTAAAAACTAAAATAATGGTGGGAGGACGAAAAGAACACAAGACAGTGGATCTTAGTTTGTTCTATAATGCCGTCCTGGTTAGCCAAGTGGTTAGCGTATCCACACTCCAGCCAAAAGGCTGTGGGTTCGAATCCCGCCGTGGGCATGGAAGTTTGTGATCGTCTGTGAAAGTGGTAGATGACGTTCGTGTAGATAGTTGCGGTTCGTTGTAGTTGGCAGACTGAGTGGTAGAGACAGTTGTAGAATAGGTGCCCTCCCTCGATGAGTCTTTGGACTCCCTGGAGGTGTCATATAATAATAATATTCTTAGCGGTAAGGATACCGAACAAGTAAATCATTCATCTTGTAGCACCTCCTAAGTGCTACAAGATGAATTTTTCTTATTATTTTATACACAATAAGAGAATTGTATAGGATTGTTGATGATAAATTTAAATATTACAAGCAAATATAAATAAATTAATAAATATATTTATATATCGAGAAAAATTGGGGGCGCTGAAGTTTCGCAGTGCCTATGCACGAGCCGCCCCTGGTTGGAAATACGAAGAAGAATTGCTATGGCAAAAGAAATGTTAAACAAAAGAGATAATTTATTACCAGATATGGCAAGACATACAAAAAAAGATCTATAGAAACATTTACTAGGATTGCATTCTTATATGGTTGGAGTACTACAACAAACTGGAATGACGCATTTGAGATGTACTTTTGGAGAGCATTACTAGGAATAAATTTGCGAGAAAGAAGAAACCAATGAAGATGTCTTGCACGAAATAAAAAGAGAATGGAGTATTGGAAAAGACAATAATAGGATATAAGATGAAATTCATGGGGCATGTATGGAGACATAAGAAATGTATTGCATGTTAGAAGGGAAGATATCAGGGAAAAGAATAGAATAGCTCCACCCAAATATGCATTATTAAAGAATTTACTTCGATTAACTGCAATTATTAAATATTTACTCTCAGGGGACCCTGTAACCCCTAGAGAGCGCGTCCCCTGGGTGGCGGATAGGGGAGCCCACCATGTGTGTACATGCGCGTGCGTGTATATATATATATATATATATATATATATATATATATATATGGTGGGGTGGTCCGAATATACTGAATAAGGACTCGCGGACCAAGCCATAAGGGGCAATCATCTTGATTGTAAGGGAAGCGGCACTCCCATGGACCACTAGCTGGATCTATCCTCTCCTTCTACTTCGAGGAAGATCCACTTACTTTATTCTTTCCTATAAGGCCTTATCAGCCAACTCTTCTTACTTTATGACCCTTGTGCTATTAGAGTACTCGAGGGCCATGGGGTCTTTTCATTTCTGGCCTTACAACTATGCCCTCTCTATAAACCTTAGTATATTTCTTCTATAATCTACTCTTTCCCCTTCATTATACCCTATTCCTCCTATGGGTTTAAATTCGGAAGAAGACTAGTTCAGAAGCCTTAAGGTAGCAGCCCTACCACTGAACTATTCCATCGTCAGGCTAGTCCCCTGACATGGAGAACATAATCCTACTTGTAAGCTGACAGAAAAAGATAATCGGATTGAATCTATGGGAAACGACCCTGGAATGGAAAAGGGAAAACGAAAATGACAAAATATAATACACATAGCAAACTGGAATGTAAGAGGAATAGCATATAAAGAAATAGAATTAAACCAGTTACTAAATGAAAGAAATTTTAAAATAGCAGTAATCACTGAAACAAAAAAGAAATTAAAAGGAACTATGAGAACTGAAAATTTTAATGTGATATACAGTGGAGTAGACCGAGACCAAAGAGCACAAGCAGGAGTCATGATTTGGATTCATAACTCCCTTTTAAAACAGTTAAAACATTATAAATTATGGAATGAAAGAATAATAGAAGCTAGAATAAAAATAGATAGCGGCTATTTAACAATAATTGGTTTATATGCCCCAGAAGAAGGAAGAGAACAGGATAATATTGATTTTTTATAATCAGCTACAAAACATATATAATAAAATAAATAAAAATGACTACATAATTTTAGCAGGAGACTTAAATGCAAGAATTGGAAACATGAAAATTAATAATAATATAGGAATACATGGAGAACACACTCTAAACAGGAATGATAAAAAATGGACTGACTTTGTAGTTTATAATAACCTAAAAATAATGAATTCCTTCTATAAACATAAAGACATACATAAATATACCTGGGCAGCAAGAGGATGGAAATCAATATTAGATTACTTCATATTAAATGAAAAGATCAAAATTTTCACTAGATGTTAGAGTTCACAGGGGATATGAAATAAGCAGTGACCACTTCCTTGTTAAAATAAAATTAAGATTACCACCTAAATGGCTACAAGTAACAAGAACAGAAAGAAAAATTGAAACATTTGTTTATAAAACTAGACTATTGAATGACACAAATGTACAATGGCTATATGAACGAAGAATTAACCAATATTTAGATAAAATAAAACAAAATGAAGAAATAGAAAGGCTTAATATAAAAACGATACTAAATACAGCAGCAAATGAAAGCCTAGAAAAGATCATAAAATTCAATAAAAAGAAAAAACTGAAGATCTGGGATGATACAATCAAAGAAATAATCAAAAAGAAAAAACGAAGCCTATCACAAATGGTTAAGCAGTAAAAGATTAGAAGATGAAATAGAATATAAAAGAATAAGAGCCATAGCTAAAAGAGAAGTCAGAAAAAGACATACAGAATCATGGAACAAATTTGTTTCTGATTTAGAACATGATTTATATAAAATAAGACCAAATGCATATAAGATTTTGAAACACTTAAATACCAAAGAAAAAAGATACCAAAGAAAACATAAAATTAAACACCGAATTGAAATTAGAAGATTTTCTAAATTACTACACAGACAAATACTTTAAAAAAGACAACTGGCAAACAATTAACGAAAATGAAATAACTAAAGAAGAATTAGAAATCAGTCTGAAAGAAAGAAGAAACGGAAAATCACCTGGAGAAGATAAACTAGGTTCAGAACTATACAAATAGGCAGGAACAAGATTCAATGAAAGACTCATTGTTTTTAAATAAAATTTATTCAGCGGTATCCCCCCCCCCCCCCCAATAGAATGGAAAAAAGCAATTGTGATTCCTATCTTTAAAAAATGTAATGGAGATGACCCTAAAAACTATAGAGGCATAAGTATACTAAATTCCTGTTACAAAATATACAGCAGAATCTTAAATAGCAAACTAATTAAGTATTCCGAAAACTTCATTTTAGAAGTGCAGAATGGATTTAGAAAAGGACGATCATGTATAGACCCGGCCTTTTGCCTAAAGTTAATAATAGAGAAAAGAAGAGAAGAGAATACAATTTAGAAACATATTGCATTTATTGACTTTGAAAAAGCATTTGACAAAGTTAAAAGAAACATTTTATTTAACATATTAAAAGAAAGACAAATACCAAATAATATCCTAAAAGCCATCACAAGCATATATAAAAATAATCAAATACAAATAAGATTAAATCACGAGCTATCATATACAAGAGATAAACCAAGGGGTCCGACAGGGATGTCTCCTCTCAGCAACTCTTTTTAATATCTACTTAAATGAAATAATAATAAAATGGAGTAAAAATTTACACCAAGGAATTAAACTTTCACCTACAGTTAACTTAAACACTCTCCTCTTTGCCGAAGACCAAATATTAATTACAAATTCTGAAGATAACTTGCAGAAAGCTATTTTAAATCTAAATGAGATAGCCAAAGATTATGGTATGATAATATCAATTGAAAAATCAAAAACTATGGCCTTTAAAGGACAAGATCCAGCAAGAACTAAAATAGTAATAGATAACAAGATCTTAGAACAGGTGAATTCATTTAACTACCTAGGATGTATGATCACTTATGAAAATGAAAAAGATATAAACATAAAAATTGCAAAATATTTAAAAATAACAGGAGTAATTAACTCTATATTTAAACCAAACCTAGTTCAAAAACAAACCAGGCTAAAAGTATACAATACATTCGCCCTACCGGTCTTAATGTATGGAAGCGAAATCTGGACAATAAAACAAAAAGACAAACAAACATTAATGACAGCAGAAATGAAGTTTATGAGAAAAACTGCAAAGTATACCCTATTTTATCACAAAAGAAACGAAGATATTATGAAATAATTAAACCAAGAACCAGTAATTGAAAAAATTAAAAAATATAAACATAAATGGATGGAACTTGTTCAAAGAATGAAAACAGAAAGATTACCCAAACAAGCCTTAAAGTACAAGCCATTAGGAAAAAGAAAACCAGGACGTCCTCTTAAACGATGTCTTCTAAGGCCGGAACAGGCCATGCTAGGCCTAAATCCTTGATACGTATGATGATGATTAAATATTTATGTAGAGAAAGCGTTTGCACTCCACGGCACTTGACCACACGAATGAAGACTTGGGTTCAAATCTAGTCGTCGACTAGAGGAATATTTTCTAAGCCTTTTTTTGACCGGTTCCCGAGTTAGTCGATCTCTATCAATGGCAAGCGAAAAAACATTTTTTCTCCAGGAAACTCAACAAAATCGACCGTCGAAACCACACTATTTTCAGACATTAAAAATATTGTGTTAGGGTTAAGGGACCACGAGATGGCGGCACTTTTCAGCCGTCTCTTGAATAAGTGGCGAGTAACTTAGTGACAGCCTTGAGCCAGCTATCTCTGATTGGCTGCCAGTGGAGACTGAACTGTCCACTCAGTCTCCTAAAGTTAGATAGGACTAAAACAGGAATAACAGGTATTAGCTTTTTTTTATGAAGAGAAAAGTCAGAAATAGATCTGGAAGAAAGAATTCACCATAGTAACAGGAACTTTGGCTTAGAATTTCTTGTATGATTGTTACTGATACCATCATAATTCTATGGTATTTTGGCTTCTCACCTTCGTTGGTTCTTGTAGCAAAGTCGGATATATTGGTCTCGTCTCACCCTACATTATAACTTTTCAAGTGATACTCTAATAAAATGAATAAGCTGGTCCCATACGGAGGTATAGGGTTTTCCTTTCGGAAATTAATTTTTCATCCAACAGAAGAACTGACTCCAAGAACACATACAGTTATAATACACTTGTGTCCATAGCCTTAGTTGCTTAGCCGTAATCCCAAACACCAATCCAAGGAACAGTTTAGGTGACCGAATCCATGTATGCACAATAGAAACATCGAAATCTTTCAGTCGTTATATGGTTTCGCTGTCCCTTGTCTTTAAATAAACTCAAGACGGTTGCTATAGTTGCTATCATTTCGCTGTGTATAATGTTTCCAGTATTATCACACAACTACATCATTTGGAATGTAACTCTTGCCTTAATTTATCATGAACGTTTGTTTACAGTATTAGGATTTAATATAAATGGGAATGTTCGTTTTTTTTTTTTTTGTTTCAGACTTTGTATGTGCGTGTAATCACACCCGTCTGTTTCCAAGGAAAATAGTATAATAACGGAGAAGAATGGGAAAATTACAAACGAATATCAATATCTTTAGTCGATATGTGATTTTGAAACGATGTTCCAACATTATATTTAAGGTTGCATTTGAAGACAAATCGATTTTTCACCACTACTCGGGATAAAAGCGTACTTCTATTTATATAGGAAGGGATTTTGAGCGATATTAGGAAAAATGTGTTGCTGTGTATGGCGGTGAATCGATATCCTACTAGTGTAAAATTATTTATCTGCAAGGGTTAGGAATCAATAATATGCCAATGCTGGAAGAACAGACAATGCAATAGATACGACACATCACGCAAATTTCAAGTGATAGTCTGGGTTGGAGGCTATTCTCGAAATATACATAAAACACGTAAGTGCGTCCTCTTTATAAACATTAAAAAAACACAATCTTTCTGATATTTATGCTCCCATGCGCTATATTAGAAATAAGGATTTTGGGAAAGAACGATAGAAACAGTAGCAATCTTACTATACAATACGTGCTTCATGCTTTGCACAGCTTCTACTGCTTCTTATATATTCTGGCACGCTATTTATGCTATTTTTTTTTTAGTTATTACCCACAATCTTTTCCCCAGAAACTACAATAATGTTGCACTAAAATTATTCATATTATACAACTCTGATATAAAGAATGGCATTGCGTTTGCAAAGAATGGTCTGCAAAGTAGAAATTTGTTCCAGAACAGATGAGTGTCTAAAAAATATTTTCTCGCACAGCTTTAAATAGTTTTGCACCTAGGACTGGCCTAAGAAAAAGTTATTCCATTACACTTTACACACATGGCTAAGTATACATTAGGCTTAGTAACATTTATAATTATTTACATAGAGATGCTTTAATCTCTCCAAATGAAACTACGGAAATACTGATTACCGATATTTCCCTCGTTTCTCGAGAACTGTCATATTGTCTGCAACTACATTTATTCAAAGAATTCTGCTGAATGGTGGTACTTCATAAAAATACGAATCTACAGATACGCCGTGTTTATGACATGCGAACTTTTTTTTTTTTTTTTTTGGTTTACGAGCTCTCGTGTTTTTTATTTTTAATTTTATTTTACAGAATTTTAGATGCTGTATATAAATACTATCCAGCAAGTTTGGAATTAGAATTTGGAATGTAACTCTTGCCTTTATGCCTTACTTTATCATGAACATTTCTTACTGGTTTGCAGAATTAGGATTTAAAAAAAGAGAATGTTCGTTTTTTTTTTTTTTTTCAAAATTTGTACGTGTTTAATCACACCCGTCTGTTTCAAAGGATTCAGTGAAATAGTATAATAACGGAGAAGAATGGAAAAAATTACAAACGAATATCAATATCTTTAGTCGATATGTGATTTTGAAACGATGTTCTCAGTCTTCGACGTATGCGACTTACGACGGCGATCTCAATTTAAAAAGTTTACCGAATACCACCTCGCTGCTGCAACTTAAGGGTCAGGGTGTTATTGCTGCCTTCAGGACATTTAAAATACGCGTTTTCTTTAAGCTATTTTGTATACTGCTACTGAAGGTAAGAAATCCTCGGAGACTTTTGAAAGAAATATATCTTGCATTATACAAAGAACGTGCATGGAGCGAGGAGAGGAGACAGCGCAGCGTATGAATAGTGTTTGAAAGAAGTT
Source organism: Typopeltis vanoorti (assembly GCF_054136105.1). Lineage (NCBI taxonomy): Eukaryota > Metazoa > Arthropoda > Arachnida > Uropygi > Thelyphonidae > Typopeltis > Typopeltis vanoorti. The sequence goes on from NC_143568.1 coordinate 75,720,162, forward strand.
GCTGAAATTAAAATACATGTTCATACATTCACAGGATTCGACAAAGTCAAAGCCTTACAACAGGTGGAGTTAAAGATCGACAATGAAAAAATAAATAGACCACTTGGTGGAAGAAGAGCTCGCAGAGAAAATCTTATAGAACTAGAAGCGTGGAAAGTTACAGAAGAACGTAGAGAAACATGAAGCCAATCCAAAAGATTTACAGTGAAAAATTGGTAGACATTTGCCTCTGATAATAAAGCAATTCAGTTGTTTGAGGAAATGGATTCCAATATGAAAGATTTAACAAAGTATGATGGCAATTCCTTGATAAAGAGAAATGTAAGCAAAAAAGAAAATGCAACACATACGTGCAGACCACATTGGACATAGCAAACATTTTAATCAAGCTAACTCCTGATGTCACCTCATTCCTGAAGATGGACCTAGACTTTCTACAAGTTATGCACCTCAGAACCTTTATGGTAATTTCCGAATTTGTTGTCAATGGCCTAATCAAGCATGCCTTCTTCGATGAATCATCTAATTAATAACTACTTCGTGTTTCTAGATGATTATTTTACTGCAAGCGCACAAATGCACTGAACATTGATGTTTAGTTATTTATTACAGTACAATATCGTATGCAGTCATTTTATGTTCTTATTTGCGCATTGTATTATATTTCACTATAAACAACGAGTAAAATCAGTTAAAAATATAACAAAACAGACCATTTTTTAGCATTCAGGCACATTAATTAACATATCCTTAAGGTTCATAATAGTGATTTCCGATTTACGGTGGAATTGTCGGAACGGAGGATTAACTGCATTAATATCGGTTCGAATAATTTTTCCAATTACTGCAAATGAACATGACGGACTGAAATTTTACTTAGTCGAAAATTCGCACAACGTAAATCCAAATACTGTATTTGCATAGCAACAAATTTTGAAAAGTCCCAAAACTTCTTGTAAAGGACACTCAAAAAATGAAACGCATAAAAAATGAATAGTTGTTAAGTCATGCATAAACAACAAAAAACGAATAGAAACGGCAACACGAGTATTTTCGTTTAAATTCTTAAAATTACGAGACAGACGAAAAAAATTAGGAAATTTTTATTATTATAAATATAAGTCTTACTCAAGGAGCTTTACAAAGCTTTCTTCTTTTTTTTTTTTTTTTTTTTTATAGGCAGGCTTTTACAATTATCCATGCCCGCAGTGGTACTCGAACCTACGACCTGCTGGTTAGAGAGCAAGTATGCTATCCGCTCGACCAACCAGGAGAGAAAGAATGCTTAAAAGAATGAGTAATAAAGCAACGGTAGACGAGAAACCACCCTAAATACCACAGACAAATTACGATAATAAAATATTGGAAATTCAGTAGTGTTTCTTAATGAATTTTATATGTAACATCAACATTATATAAATTAGAGTTTAAATATAAAATAAGCTATAAACAAGAAAAAATCTCTCTCTCTCTCTCACTCACACACACACACACACACATACACACACACAAAACCAGCGTTTTGTAATGCATTGTTCCATTTTGATGTCCTTTACTTAGTTGAAGACAGATGTATTCAACATGTACGTTGTGAACAATTGTCTCGCCCGATTTCACTACAAGAATTGACCTGATGAAGCAAAAATGGAGATAAATAGATTAATCTTAGTCACGATTCTAAATATCAAATTTCTTTACAGTTCATTCAGTGATTTAACAATTTTTTTTTTAAATCAAATTTTGCCAATATAATTAGTCCGACTGGAAACAAGAAAATTAAATTATCTGATGACACGTTTTCAAATAATTTTAAAGCAAATCCCGAATATCACATTTCATTTAAGAAATTAATTTCATTTAAGAAATTAATTTCATTTAAGAAATTAATTTCATTTAAGAAATTAATTTCATTTAAGAAATTAATTTCATTTAAGAAATTAATTTATATGAAGGTACGCCTACGTATTAAGTATCAAATGTTTATTTCTTTCTGTGGAACAGAAGCCCGATCTTATAAATAGTAACTATGGTAACGATAATTTCAGATTATGTTTTTTCGATTTCTATTAAGACAGTTGACAGAGAATGATGCAATTTAACTGACTACATTGAATTCTGTTTAAGCGGAAGGGTATGTGCTAAGAAATTTCATACTTAATGATGGGAGACTCGAATATACGAATTCTGTTATCTTTCCCCCCCCCCCCCGGCAATATGAACAGAACTAATTATTCATATCATAGTTTCAATATGTCCGTCTCAATAATTTATTTGATAGAAGCAACTGCAGGATTGTTGCTAAGGCTTCGAGACAGTATTCGTCTTCTAACTGTGTGGCCGAGTTTATATAACGGTGTTTTGTTCATTAAATACATAACTTATTAGTAGATGGATAGTTTATAATTATTCGGTTAGAGAAATATTTATAAATATTAAAGATAAGAGATGTATTTATGTACTGACGACAAAACATGGACCTTTTCCAAGCCGCTTCAGGCTTCCGAATAAACAGTGCAGTGGTTTCACATCGGGTGATGAAAATCACCTTGAGAAGATGATCTAAAGAAAGCATTTTAGAATTTTATTCGTTATAAAAACGAAGACTATTTTTGTTGTGCTTTCGAAAATTGAAAAATGAAAGTAGAAATTTGTCTCAACGACAGAGGGAAAAATGATTGCCGATATTCTTAAAGCTTTAAAGGCCTCCTACAAAATATTTCGATATTACAAATGTCTTTGAAGAAAATCTTCAATACTGACAAACTATCTTGAGGGCTCTCCTCACTGCATCAAAATTACTTTATCTGCTTGCTTAAATCTGTTTCATTCCTTCTCTTGCGGAGAACAACAGATTACTCAAGAGCCTCAGAGATCAGAAAAATATCCCTTCCTACGATATGTCCTCTCTGATCGCTGCCCCCCCCCCCCCACCATTAAAGTATAAGAATCATTTATCCAACTATCTGCTGTAAATGCACATCTCTGAATGGTAATGTTCTTTACCCCACACCAATATTTCCCACAAATTGCAATGGATTACCTGACGCACAGCACTCATTTTGTGTCCTCTATAACAACAAACTCAAGGATTTTTTCCCTTGCATAAATTGATGTGTTTTAGTTAATCGAATGAAGTCCTTAAAACCATTTTTTCCTTTCAGATGTAAGCAACGTACACATTCAAATCCATATACTAATCATTGATGAAGCTCATTGCTTAGAAATAGATATTTTGAGGCTGACAAAGCCATTTTCAATTTAGATTCCCAATAAAACGATCACTTGAAGTTAATAATTTCCTTTGTCGGGAATATTTATTTAACAATCTTAGGCAGAATTTCCTGAAGCAGATAAGAAAAGCTCCCAATATCTAATATTCTGTGATTTATATATATATATATATATATATATAAAGAATATCAGATGTTTACCAAACCACTATTTCTTTCTCCCTAATAGAAAAAATCCTATGCGCAAAAAATCCTATAAAGCTAATTAAATGGGATGTAATGAGGAAATATAATATTAATACAATATTATGAACCGTTCATATACTTTTTATGGTGCATTAGTGTAATTCTGAAAGTTAATCGTATGGTGATGATGACAATTAGCAAGCGATTAGAATTGAAAAAGAAAAAAGTAAACGACGGAAAAACTAGTTAAATGGTATTTTCGCAACAGATTACCCCAACATAATTAAATGACCGCCAGATATCTTATTCAAATTTAATTATGAATGTAACAAAATATATTATTATAAGCAACTATTACTAATAATAAAAAGGTGTACTTTAGAACTCGCTTAAGATTGTTCATAAAATCTTTAAAAATGAATTGTTTAAAGAAATAAAACTTAATATATAACTTTCATTCACATTATATATAAATGCGTATATTTTTAGATTTTTAAAAAGTTATAAATTTAAATTCTTGCTAAAAAAAGATCGCAGTTTCTAATTCATCAAATAATTATATTTATTTACATATATTTTATCATCTTTCACTGGTTGAGATTACTATTACTACCTGCTCACCATTTTTCAGTTAAACGAAACAAGGATGTACACTGAGTGTACTCTCTGGTAAATTTGCGGATGAAAACTGTCTGAAGACGGAAGTAAAACACACTGCCATCTGGTAAGAGACTCATCAACTCGCCTTCAAACGAAATTCACACGATGACGTCTCAGTGCTACCGAAGCGCCTCAGGTAAATATACAATTTTTATTTCCGGTATATTATAAAAACTATATTAATTAAAAGCTATATTAACTATATTTTTTGGAAACTTTGCATTCAGAACTTTTTTAATACAACTAAATAATTTGTTAAAATTATATTTAATATATAATATATATTGTTATTTTATATATGATATAATTAATTAATAAATTGTACGATCCAATTTTAATTGATCACAGTTCCCACTAATAGCATAACAAGAAACGTACCCTATAGTAGTGTGCGAATTTTTCATATGCATTCTACCCACGAAAGGTTGTAAATCTATTGTATATTTAGTATCCTGAGTTCTAAATATAGTACGATATAAACCCTAGTATTTTACTTGAACATAAAATAAGAAAATCGAGTGCTCCACGTAGATATTTCTATAAATTTCCTCTTGTCAGTTTGATTTTAAAATTACTTCGTTTCAGTTTTAATTCCTTCGTTATTTTAAAAATTTCTGCTAATTCAACCGGCCCAGAACATCAAAACTTTTTTTTTGTACAACGATTTGAAAGAACAGATAATTCTTCTCACTTAGCGATATCAACATTATCATTTTTCTTTCATGTTTTGCAGTGGCCTTCGAACGTTACAGCTCTTGTGAAACTAGTCGTCGACCTGATCATAGATTTACGATTTTTTTTTTTTTTCCTCCCCCAGTTCCAAACGATGTCGAAGAGTTGCTATGTCCGGAGGACAAGTGCTGTGTTCAGCGAATCGTCAAAAATCACATGTTGCTCCCATTAATCTGCACACAGGGATGCCAGATAAGTAGTGACACTAGAGAGAAGTTTCTCCTCGTGGTACCCGGATGAAGGTCAACTGAAGGACGTGGACTGGTCGATGCGCAGATATTCTCGGCATAGCAGCAGCCTTTTATCGGATTTTGATTTGGTGTGTTCGTTCATTCTGATTTCCCCGCATCCATTTTGTCTTTATAATCATGTAGTCCATCATATTCATTTCTCTGCTAATACTTAAGTGTAACTCATTAAGTGAAACGTTATGCTCACTGAGGCTGACAGGCAGTTGCTAATCAAAACGAAATATTGTATGCGAGCCACCGCATTGGAGTACTGAAGAGATAAAGAGCTCTTTTCTGAGTAGATCCGAGAAATCCTTCGGCCTAGAGATTTTAAAGAAATTTAGAATGGATAGTTTAATAATCTACGTTGGCGATTAAGCATAATCGACCACAAACCTTATTGTTTAAAGCAGTTTTTTAGTCTGGCAATACCTGATTGACGTTCGCTAAAGATTTCACTAGTTAATGCCAGACGGACTGTCTGGCATTAGCTGAATATCTGATTTCTACAACTGAAAAACCACTTTCAGTTGGAAAATGAAGTGGAATATGAAGTATATTGTTAACTTGGATACTTTAATAAAAATCAGGCCCTTTAATATTTTTTAAAGTAAGCTTATAGATTCACTTGTCCATCTATAGATAATTTTCATTAAATTTAGAATTTCCAGAATCAATAACTTATGCAGTTGTATTACATGTAAACACTGTTGGTTATGCAGCAGTCGTACGTTTAAGTAAATGTTTCCTACGTGCAGGCTGTGCAATGGGATTTATTTTTGTATAATTATTGCTATCCGCTCTCATTAAAATGTCCTTAAAATACAAGAATAAGTTGAAGGCGTAAACAGTTGTTCCACATTGCAGCCGTTTTTGAGTATTGCAGACTGGATTTGTACATGCGCATCTTATATCATAAAATGCGCCATGGAGTATTCTCATTTTGTCTGTCAGTTTACGCGTCAGTTACCAAATCACGTGACAAATGAACGTACACACTTACAGCTATCATTAACAATTTTGAGAAATGATATTTGTATCAAAACTCATCAAGCAGAAGATGTCGCATTTCTGTTTAGTAGCGCGTGACAAACACGACTATTGTGAATATTTATATTCAAAGTTCCGGATGCTACCTAACAGTCTGTGTTTACAATCCGAGGTTCTTAGGTTAAAAACACAAGATCTGCAGTAATAGTGAAAATATTCAGTAACTATCAATAAATCAACTCACTTTTTTTAAAATACTGTAAAAATGAATCGATGTAATATATTTTTGTTACTTTTTTCATGCTAATCCGCATAAAACAATTCTGCTTGTTGATGGTTCCGTCTTTTCCAGACTCACTAATCGGTTTTGCACAAAACAGTCTGTTCCAGTATTATGAGATTTCGACAGATTCTTTCACTTTGATTTTTGATTGGAAGTATCAAGATGCCAGTAATATTAAATCTGACTCGCACGCGTTCCCTGACAGGTTTGCTTTTGAAAGAATTGAAAAGTTCGAATTTCGGGAGGAAAACAAAAGGTCCATTCCATCTCTACTTTAGGCTAACTTACACTCAGTTGAAAATCTCTGAAGATTTCTCGCGTGCTAGTGGGAGTCGAATCCAGTCCTTCCCATCTGAAAGGCAAATGTTGCAACTATACACTTCGGAGAAACTGGTTATTCCACAGGCGCTGTTCCACTGACTTGTCATCCATCAATCCTCCACTTTCATCTTAGCCTACAATACGAGAAACACTGCTCAACATGTATTAATCCAATTGTAAATATTATCAGACCAACTCGTGCATCTGCCTCTAGAATAGCCTATTCTACCAAGTTTCCTTCAAAAACTACACTGCCAGTTATTAAAAAATAACAACACTAAGTCCCTTTTCTCGTACTCCCAAGTCTCAGCACAACATTGATGCACTATAATCCTTTTTTAGGGGGATATATATAAAAGTTCTATCACCCATAAAAAATTGTAATACGTGATGACGCTGTCTCACTTTTAGTTCACAGAACTCCTTTGATAAGGAGAGGATGTGACAATTGCATATTTCGTCAATCAGTAATGAATTCTTCAAGAATATACAGAAATAAAAGTATAATCACTCTACATATCTGAATATTACTGATAATTTGAAGAACTGGTAGTTCATAAGGTGCTTGGCCTAAGCCACAAATATCGAGAACTGATTTTAAAACGCTACAGTCCTATTTAATTGCAAATGTTTGCATTTTGCCTGCTGGGAAGGACAATGCACGTCAGCAAATCCCATTTCAATTAGAACAGTCAGCAGGTTAAAGCTATGCGGTGCACAAACCTTAAGTTTTCTCCCGTAAAGTGCTTTGGCTAATGTATTGTCCTTAATTAATTTCATATCTTTCGCATTTAAGCTACTTCATATTTAACTGCATGGCAAGAGAAGTGCTCGTTGAGCATTCAAGAGTCTGCTCCTCCTAACAGCTGATAAATTTACTGTCTTTATTCGGATTAGGCTTAACATACATGTATGAGTTTGTACTACTGGAATTAAATTAATCTACTTCCGATAAATTGAAAATGTATTCGATGATTTACTGAAAATTACTAATTCTAATTGAAAAAGTGACGAAGATTTGTGGCGAATTCAGGAATTCCAGAAAAACAAACCATAACACTGCTTTAATTTCCAGGTGCCCAGTAAACAAACTCTTTTTTTGAAGGAAGAATTGGAGAAAGTTGAGAAATGATTCAAGTTAGTATTTGTTCATTCCCTATAGAAGGCTTTTCAACAGAAGTTTCTTTCCTGGAATCTCATATTTTTGATCCCGTGACACAGGCCGAAGAATACACGCCATTTACAGACAAAACGTTCAATAGAATAGACTTAGTACGTCATCCCAAACATGAATGTTATAAAAGCCAAGAAGACTTAGCATGTTAGAGATCCTGTAATGAGAAGCCAGGCAAGTTTAAACTTTACATATGTATCGGCTAAACCGATTAAATAATAATCTCGAAGCACAGCTAAAACGAGCTATTTCGCATAGGAAACAAGGCTTCAGGTGAAAAAGTATAACGCTTAGTAAGTAGTATGTATATACGGAGTGTGTCAAAATTATATACACACACTTTAAAAATTTATGTTTCATGAACAATATATATATTTTAATTTTATTTATCACATTTAAAATTAAGAGATGCACTATAAGCGACCTTTCTCACCAACTGATCTACAAACTGAAAGGCATAAGGCAGGCCAAATTTTTCTGCTTCCTGTTGTATTATCATCCAACATTTCTTCCACTGTTTGCGATTGTAAACATGCTTTTCTACTATTCCCATGCAAAAAATCCAAAGAGAGAGGGGGGGGGGTAAGATCTGGAGAACATTCAAAAGCACTCCCTTGGTGATCTAACTCATAATCAGAAAATTCATTGTCAAGATAATCCCGGCATTGCCGAATGATGATGTACCATCTTGTTGGGGAAAAAACCCAGATGTATTATTATTATTACACCCTCAATGGAGTCAATAGACTCAACGTATCTTCTAAACATGTTTCTAATATTTGGCGCATCATAATATCTCAACCTTTTGTGATAAGTTTCACCAGTAACAGTGCCAATGAATCGATAAGGTCCAGTTATTAAACGTGAAGAGATTCCTATCCACACAGTGATCCCAGGTAGATTGACATAATTATTTCATTGTGAAGAATTCTCTTAGCTCTAAAATGCGAAAGAAAATTTAAGTTGTGTATGTTGTTCACGAAATATAAAATTTTATTACACACACACAAATCATAGTCAAATTTCGTTCCATCCGTGCCAAGATTGAAACAGGTCTTCTCAAACGAGAGAGAGCTTGATGTTATCGACTACAACAAGCAGTTAACAGTTTGAAGAAAAGAGAATCTAAGTGGAATGACCTTTAAACCTTATTTCACATTCAGGTGCTAAGTTATCCTGGTATTGTATGGTATCCATGTTCAAGGAAAGTGAAGAAAGTTTCTAGTGTAGCTGTGAGACGTTTCTCCCCTGATTGGAAAGACTCGAGTTCGAATCCAGGGTAGGACCCATGGAATTTTTTTTTATCAATATTTAATTGTTAGTTAGTCACTTTTATTCTGAGTTAGACGCTTTTTTCCCACACACGCGCAATGAACAGACACGAGACTTCAGTTTTAGACTTTTTTTTTTGCTTAAGAGTAACTCTAAGGTTTCTAGATTCCATGATTCCAATGCACTATACTCTAGACGGTATATAAAGTTTGTCTGGAAAATGACAGATTTCTTAGACATAAATTCATAGGTATAAAGCCTTGAACATCTTATTACCGCAATTCTGCACCACTGTAGATGTTATCCACTTCATGAATTCAAAACGTTTTGGTTTAAACTGTTTGATATTTTGATTTCTTTAAAACAAATTATTCTCCTCTGCTTCAAATACTTAATGATCACAAATATATAATATTACGATAGAGGAATAATAACTCATGCGTGAAAAATTACGATGAACCAAGATGAACAATCATTACAATCATTTTATTTGCTTTAAGGATGAAAAAAAACACACACACACTTTATCTTAACAAATGATCATCAGCGTGTTGTATCAATTTTTCGTATCAAAATAAAAAAGATCATCTTACAAATCCTTCACTCTTTTTGAAGCTGTTAATTTAACTGCCCTGATCACTGAATGCAAGGGATAAAAAGAACATTAAGAGAAAATTAATGATTTGCGATTTGCAGAAAGAATAAAAAAGGAAAAGAAAATGGATAATAACTTTCAAATCTCATATAATTATCTTCTGGAAGGAAACCAAAAGGTAATGAATAAATAGTTTTGCGGTAATACGATATTCAAGGCTTTATATCTATGAATTTATGTCAAGAAGATAGCAGGAATATTCTATAAGAACCGAAATGAGAAAGAAGAAAAACAGAGTATCTCAAAAATATAATGATCGAAATAGATAAGTCACAAAAAAGACAGTTAAAGATCAGAAAGATTCCCTTCTCCAAACAGAGGCAGTTACTATAAAATTCTTCACAAACACTTTTCTAGAGATTGCTTCTATTCGTAAATTCAGAGTTTCAGTTTTTATTATTTATTTATTCCTTAAACTCTTTCTTTTCTACATCTATTTTTTTATTTTTGTTTATTTCTCTCACCCTACTGGCAAAACGAAGACTCCGACTATCAAGCAACGAGCAGAGCCATTAAAATGTGAAAAGATAGTTGAGATAGCTTGACAAGTCGATTGTTCAGCGCTAAAGTTCTCCGTTTTTATAACATAATCACGCATTTATGTAATAAAAGAGAATTTATGCGCCTTTAAGGCACATTCCTAGTACTGGTACAAAATATCACCAGGAAGTATTTCTGAACTTACTTTTCGCAATATTGGTAGACCTCACTTCAGTGTGATGTTCATAGTTTATTGGAGAAGATTTTTTTTTGTACCGAAGTATGTAAAAAGGATAAATAAATGCTGGTTTAGTAGAAATAAAAACTGAAATGACTCCGGAAAAGCTACATTAAACATTAAATTTCCATAATAAAAGTGAAAGCACGGAATCATGAAAAGATGTTTGCTGGCCATTTGAAGATGCACAATAGAAATCATTTGATTGCGTTGACAGACACCTTTCAGTGATACTCAGAATTGTCGCTGAAAAATAATTAAAACGTGCACAAAAATTATTGTTGTTATTACAACATAATTTTGTTTTAGCTAATTCTGCTATTAAAATGTTGAATCATAAAAAAAAGAAACATATTACAATTTTATACTATTCTGCCAATAAATGGAATTATAACGAAAAGAAAAAAAAATTCATCGAACAGTCTTGGGCCTAGGACTAGCCTAAAAACCAAAATTACCGTACTCATTGTACCCAGTTAAATATACTGACATTAGGGTTAATACCTGTTAACTGTTTATATACCATCAGATGAATTATCGATGTTTCCATAGCTTTTCATGAGAACTACCATGAAATCTGTAAATGGAGCCTTCACATGGGATATCTGTAGACATCCCATGCATGTGTCAAAAGTTAGGGAGCTTTTATGATACGTTGATACCTCTTAATATTAGGCAATTGAGCTCTAAAAGGTCTTAAATAAACGATCTGATTTTATGGGAAATTTTCGGTATTGAGACCATATTATGTAAATAAAGAGTTTAATAAAAAGAAGCAATTAAAACCCCACAAGTTCCGTAAGAATTACATCAGGGGTACTGGTACGTAAAAGTTTTACACAACAAACGCCTATTAACAATTAATTACACATATTTGGCCAGTAGTGGTTGTGTGGTTTGCCATGCCTGATTTATATATATATATATATATATATATATATATATATATATATATATATTAGGATAACCAAGCAATTTTATATGCTTGGTTATTTTAGCTCCTAATCCCAAGTGTGCAAACTTAATTGTTTGCACACTTGGGATTAGGAGCTAAAATAACCAAGCATATAAAATTGCTTGGTTATCCTAATATACAATATACCCAAGTTAAAAATTTATTCCCATATATATATATATATATATATATATTTTTTTTTTTTTTTTTTTTTTTTTTTACGAAACTTGACGGGTTTTAATTGCCGATTTATTTTTTATTAAACTCTTTATTTACATAGTAATGTGATCTAGATACCGAAAACTTCCCACTGAACTGCTACACCACACACTTGCGTTTGCATCTAAAAGTAAGTATATGGGTAAGTTAGTACCCATATACGGTACTAACGTACTACAAGGTGTATAGTTGACCAGCCAACCTCTTGTATATGGGCGCAACATTTAAAATAAAAAAAAAATAAAAAAATAATAAAAAAATGGGGGGGGTCTGACTGTAAGAGATTTCTACGTAGTCGAGTGATTAATAATCACAAAATAACATATGGTATAGCGTGAAACCTTACGACAACCCTCCCGATCATGATTTCCTTGAATTATGCTAACTGATCGGATATGAATTCCCCCCCCCCCCCAAAAGATCTATTCAACTTAATTGGTTATACAATACAGAAGTTATACCAAATAAATGTGATATAGGAAAGGATACTGAAATATCGGGATGATTTAATACAGTCATCCACCAGTTAAGGTTATACATAATTAAATATTTGTTTTTATCAAGACTTGAGAAATAAAGAATGAAGAAATTAAGGTAATTTTCTCTAATAAGATATTATATACTTCTTACTTACGAAGAAGAGTAATTTCAAGCATTGAGGTCAGACATGTAATAACTATTAATGAAACAAGACGGACAAAAAAAAAAAAAATTATAAAAATGACAAAGCTAGCGAATGATTTTTATAAAATTCCGACCCCGCGAAATGATGTAAACCTAGCACACATTGGTACTATTATTATTATTGTTCCGGGAAACTCCATGGAGTCGACAGACTCATCGAGGGAGGCCCTAACATCATGTCTGGAACAACTATTCAACATTCACACAGTATCTATCATATCTTGCCTTGAACTCATTCACGGTCGTAGCACCCACAACAGACTCTGGAAGCTTATTCCACTCATTCACCACTCTCCAAGTAAAAAACCTAGCTCTAACACCCTTGTCAACCACGCTCTTGCCCAGCTTCCATGCATGGTCCCTAGTCCTCCCACCACCAGTCATATTTTCAAAAATATCTTCTGGATCAATCTTATAAAACCCTTCAGTAATTTGAATGTCTCAATCATATCACCCCTTCTTCGCCTATCGTCCAATATCTTCAACCTATTCTCATAAGGTTCATTGCACAAGACTGCTATCATCTTGGTCACTCGTCTCTGGACCCTCTCCACTTCTTCCCCATCACGAAGAAACCCTGGTGCCCATAACTATGTGTAGATAATCTGGAAAACAGAAGCAAAGACCTTTTTAATGTACTTAACTAGCTTCAAATCTCATTAATATTAGTACGATGCTTAGCTTCATCGAATATATACGCTTTTGAATAACAATTTAATGACTTAAGGTCGATATATTGTGGACCACAGAACACCAAAGTAATTTTTATGGACTGTAAATGATTTCAGTTTTATATTTTTTATATTTTTCCATGTATTCAATTTTGAAGTATGGCGTTTAAAACATAGCTTGAAAGCAAGCCAATGAAAGAACGGAAATTTTTCAATCGGCAACCAAAATTAGCTACAAAACCCGACTTCATATTTTAGGAAAAATTACTGAAAAAAGATATGCGGTTTTTCTTATCAATACTTCCATTTACAATGCCTTAAAATATGGACTATTAAAAAAATAAAAATAAAAAATGTGTCTTGAGATGTAATATAGATCTTCTGTTTTATTGATTTTTAATTAATAAGAGATTAGCACTACATTATAGTATTTTTTTTTAATGGAAAGAATATCGTGAGAATAAGAGCGAGAGGAGTTATGAAATATATAAAGCTCAGGCCAGAAAAGTAACGAGTATGTGCTGAAAGCTAAATCGAAGTATGAAAAGAAATTGCCATGAAAGCTAAAGGCAATCCAAAAGAATTTTATCGTTACGCCGCAAGCAAAAAAAAAAAAAAAAAAATTAAAGTATAACTCTACTGAGTGCAGATGGTACTTGCGTGTCAGAAAATAATGGGATTGTTTAAGCATGCTCACTTTTCTAAGCTATATCAACCAGGTGTATGTAGCATGGTGCACAGTGCTACTGTTACGTTGGATGAAGAGTTAGAGGTTCATGAAAATGAGGTTGAAGAGCTCTTGCATAACCTGGATAAGAATTTTTCTATAGGGATAGATGAAATATCAGCCCGTTTGCTAAAGGAATGCTCATCCAAATTGGCTGCGCCTTTCACATATATTTGTATAACCTGAGTCTCAGCTCAGGAATGATACCACAGGAATGGAAAGAATGTATGATAGTTCCATTATAGAAGGGTAACTACTGACCTATCAGTATTTCTGGAATGGCAGTGAAGATTTGGGAGAAGTTGGTAAGAAATGGGTAGACAAACATGCTATAGTCTGCAAGGAACATGGGTTTGCTAAAGGAAGATCGTGTTTTAGCAATTTGCTCATATTTTATAACAATGTTACTGCCGAGTTAGATAAAGGGAATGGATGCACTATGATAATGTTGGATTTTTCTAAGGCATATGATTAGGATACCACACGAAAGGCTGTTGCATGAACTGTAGAAAATGGGATTGGAATATAACCTCTTGACTTGGATCAGTGGATGGTTGATAGACAGAAATCAGAAAGTTGTATACGGTGGGTGTGCATGTGCCAGATTTAAGGTGATCAGTGATGTATCTCAGGGTTCAGTCTTTGGGTCATTATTATTCAATCTATACATTAATGACATTAGGAAGGATCTAACATAGATGTGCAATTGTTTGCTAATGATGCGAGGATAGGCAGAGCAATCAGCGATGCTACTGATATTCAGCACTTACAAAATTATTTCAATTTGGGCAAAGGAAAATGACTATCAGTTTAATGTTAGTAAGCGTAAAGTTATACACTTTTGAGTGATGAGATTTCCAGTGGCATATTATATTAGCGGGATTATGCTACAAGAAACTGATGAGGCCAAGGATCTTGGCGTAATGGTGGATAGGAATTTCAAGTTTAAAGGTCACATGCAAATACAGCTTAGAGGATAATTGCGATGTTAAAGCAAACCTTGACATGTAAGGATAAGGAAGTCATTTTGCCTCTTTATAAGGCCTTGATAAGACCGCGACTGGGTTACTGTGCACAGATCTGGTCTCCCAGGTTCCAAGGGAATAAAGAAGAGTTACAGAGATTATATTCGGATTATGGGATTTAGATTGAGGACAGATTGCGAGGATGTAGATTACAGATTCTGGTTAACAGGAGAAAGAGGGGTGATCTGATAGAGGTATAAAATCTTCTGAATGGGTGTTATAGGATATCGTTTTATAGGGAGAGAACACGGGGTATCACGAAAGTTCGTACTCAAGAAAGGGATAAGAGAAATTAACAGGAATTGCACAAATTTAGTACTTTTTCTAAGATTCTAAGAGCATGTGCAAAATGCAGGAGTTAGAAGTCTAAAATTAGGCTTTAGTGCATTTAATAATGTTAACATCGAAACATCTGTGTGTCATCTGCAAAAGAGTATGGACAGTTTGTATGCTTACAAGATTAAAAGAAAAACTATTTTTCGACCTGATATTTATCCGATAGCGAGATGAATTTTGTTACATATTAATGCACGTTATAAATTCAGACTGATAAATCATTTCGATTTATCAACTAATCAGCACACCTTCAAAAATTTTTGGCTTTTCCAAGAAGGAAAAAAAGGTGTTTAAGATCACAAGAAAGTACTTAAGGAGAATATCAGTCGAGAAGTTGCTGTAAAGCAAGCCATTAACTTTCTAAATCGGCTACATCATTTCGAAATCTATTAAACGTGTCACACTCATCACAAGACTACACTGCGAAAGCTATAAGGAAATGCGAACATTGACTTTTCTCTCGGATATTAATCTTCCAAAAGGCTAATTCAAACCTCCCGATGACGGATTTGTAAGCTCTTTCGAAATCCTTCAATATTTAATATTTTATTGCGTTTTGGCCTGCATCTAAGTTTAGTGATGAAAAAGTAAAAATCCTCCTTAATATTGCGAAAAATTCAAATACAAATTTATCGCATATTAACGAAATTGGGAAGAAAAACGACGAACTACTTTTATAAGTATCGTTAAAATATTTAGAATGTTACTATTCGCAGTCTTTTCATTACAAAAATCTCGACCAAATTAATAGCAAGCCAGGATATGTGGTTCCCATCAGGGATTATTTTCCAGAAATCAATAACTCATGCAGTTGTATTACATGTATTCAATGCAGGCACTGTTGGTTTATGCAGCAATCGTAGGAGTAAGTAAATTTTTCCTACGCGCAGGCTGTCCAATGGGATTTATTTTTGTATAATTATTGCTATCCACTCTCATTATAGGCTTGTCCTTAAAATACAAGAGTAAGTTGAAGGCGTAAACAGTTGTTCCACATTGCAGCCGTGTTTGAGTATTGCAGGTGGATTTGTACATGCGCATCGTATATAATAAAACGCCATGGAGTATTCTCATTTTTGTCTGTCATTTTACGCGTCAGTTACCAAATCACGTGACAAATAAACGTACACGCTTGCAGCTATCATTAACAATTTTGAGAAATGATATTTGTATCAAACTCATCAAGCAGAAGATATCGCATTTCTGTTTAGTAGCACGTGACAAACACGACTATTATGAATATTTATATTGCAAAGTTCCGGATGCTACCTAACAGTCTGTGTTTACAATCCGAGATTCTTAGGTTAAAAACACAAGATCTGCAGTAATACTGATAATATTCAGTAACTATCAATATTTAAATTTTATAAAAAACTTATAACCAGTAGTCTATCTTTACAATTGTGAACATACACATTTAAGAATGTTAACTCTAGTTTTATTGCTGGTTATCCATATAAGCTTATTATGCAGTAAATATAGCTTAACAATACATAATTATACATTTAATTTTGCATTATTAAGTTTCAGATTATCTGGCATGCTTTTTCAGACGTGTCAATGCAGGGGCGGCTCGTGCATAGACACTACGGAATTGCAGCAACCCCAATTTTTCTCCATATATAAATATATTTATTAATTTATTTATATTTGCTTGTAATATTTAATTTTATCATCAACAATCGTATACAATTCTCTTATTTTGTATAAAATAAGAGAATTGTATACGATAATAAGAAAAATTCATCTTGTAGCACTTAGGAGGACGAAGGAGGCTAGCAGCACTGTGTTTACCACAGTATCACATTGCTACGCGCGCAAGCATATGCACGTCGTTGTGAGATGTGAGTTATTAGCGTAATGCGGCACTGTCCATCGCGCAGTTCTACCGTTGTTTATATGCAGTTTGCGCCAGTAGTAGTATTGTTCGTAGTGCTTATCGTGTTTACTCCGTCTCTTTAAATATTTGGACATTACAATTAAAGACATAACGTTTGTTATAGTTTTTATTTTAGAACATTATTGGGGTTATGATAATGGATTTTATTTTAAAGTAATTTTGAATTATATCAAACTGTATAATTTTATCGATAATAAACAATATCTTTTAATGTTTATTTATTTTTTTTAATTTTTACCATAATTTTGATATTTTATCCAAACACGTATATACTGTACCTACAGTGTGTATGTATATTTCGAAAGTTGCAGCACCCCCCCCCAAGATTTCAAGCCACGACCCGCCACTGTGTAAATATCGTATGCTTACATGAAATGAAAAAGAACATAACCGGAAATTTTTGCAAAGAGAAATGAACGAAGTGTAGTACAAAATTCCAACAAATAAGCCGTTCATAGAAATGTTCAAGTTAAGCAACTTGTATATAACACGGAACAGAAGTGCAATGAGCACATAATACGAGTTACTGGGAGTAGCACATTAAGCTATTGCAACTGATGAACATAAAAGCAGAGGGAGGCGATTTTCGATCTAGCTAGCCGGGGTCAATCTAGTCGAAACAAACATCGCCATCAATCTTATCTTTCCGTCAGGAAGTAACTTCGCAAATCTTCGGTATCAAAGATTTGAAAGGAAAGAAAGGCCATCAAACTCAATTCCAAGTGTGAAATGAAGCAGCGATGTCGAATGGCTTGAGCTGGGATGGCTCGTGAACTACACGTGCAGAATTGGTGACATTCAATGCACTAGACAAACGTATCTTTCTAGTAAATCCGACAGCATCTTCAACTATAAAGAATTACATGAATATGTCATCTGCTTAACATCCTTTGCATACACTACGAATAAACACACACACACACACACACACGGCTGTTCATCAGTCACTGGTATCCCCGATGTCGTACATGCTGGGAATATTGTTCACATAGCATGCTTATAAAGACAAAAATACTGCTTTACAGTATACATGAGTAAACGAATAAAGTGAAATAGTTACATCAGATTGTCGCTAATATTGGTTTGCCAAGATCGAAAGATATAAAAATGCGGGGAGGGGGAAATTTAGAAAAATTTGAAAACACTTTTTAAAATATGTTATCCTGTTTGCAAATGATTTCTCTTGCTGTTAGTATCATTCAGATTATGGTCATATTGGCCCACTTTTATTAAGTACTGATCACTGAGGGTTCGACGAGAATAAGTATCTTCTGAGTTACCTGCTGGCATAATCGTAAGTTAAACACTTTTTTTCTATACAAGCGGTCTCCGGGTTACGGCGTTCCGTACTGACGAACGGGCTCTCAATAAGGATAATTAAATAATTAAATTAATAATTCGGGAACTAGTTTCTTTCGCGCTTGTAAACAAACCCGCACTTCGCCGCATTATTAAAGGAGCTCTTCCCGTTATTTGGAAGTCAAATTTAAGGGCCTGGGTCACATTTGCCATGTTTGAAGATTGGTTCTTGAACTGTTTTATTCCTGCCGTTATTATTCGTAAAAGAAAATCCCCTTTAAAATTCTGCTTTTGCTAGAAAATGCTTCTGGACATCCAACAGATGACCAGAATTTAGATAACCTTCACATTCCCGCAAGCAGTCAGGGCTACAGAAGATGCGATGATCTTGAGAGAGTTCTGAAAGAATTATAACATCCATGATGCCATTAAAAACATTACTGATTCTTGGGAGGAAGTGAAGCAATCAACATTTAAAGGGGTGTGGAACAAACTTTGCCCTCAATTCTATGATGATTTTCGTGGCATCACAGAAGACATCGCCGAAATCAGAAAAGCTGTGGTGGATAGTGATAATGTACTGCAAGTAGGCATCAATGAAATGATGTCATTGATTTACTAGAGTTCCATTCACAAGAATTAACCAATGAAGACCTCGTGGAGATAGAGAAGCAGCTGATAGAAACACAAGACTACGAAGAATAAGAAGATCCAGAGCCAAGAAAGATTATGATAAAAGAATTAGCTGAAGCCTTTCGTCATTGCCAAGCTTGAAGAGATCCTAACATTGAGCGGTTTACAAAAGTTTATCGTGCAGTTATTGAGAACATCAGCTGCTACAAGCCATTTATGATGAAAGAAAGAAAACGGCTGTGCAAACAGCCCTATATACTTTTTTTCAAGAAATCGACTTCAGTGGTAGGCTCCCCTCCTCCAGAAATAGAATCAAATCCTGATTCTCCAGCACCATCTCCATCATCCTCCGATTAATGTTAGCCTAACTTCTTGCTTCAGAAATGCTTCTTCCAGTAAGTAAGACATTGATGCACCCTTTAATATTCTTTTTTTGAAATTTCTCCTCTCTCTTATCTAAACGTTTTCTATGAGTTTGTTTTTATGTTCTGTTTGTTTGAATTAAAAGAAAGCGCACAATAGTTTCTGTAACTTATTATTACAGTATTACACTGTATTAGTATTGCCACATATGAGTCATTCTAGTATTATTACCGCATGTGCGCTGTTCATCAGGGATCCGAGTTGCGTACAAGTCCGACTTAAAGACGTTCTCAAGAACGTCTCATTCGTAACCCGGGGACTGCCTGTGCAATAAAATCACCACAGTCACGTGTGTGCATATCTATGTTACGTTGTTTTTCCAGTAATGGAAGAAGATATTCAAATCTTCGGGAGTGACAACATAAATGTTGAAGATGCTAGAAGAAAAAGCCATTTGGTGAAAATATGTCAAAATTATCACAGATTAAGAGTAAAGAATGGGCAGATTTTCAAAGGTGGTCAGAATATTGAACCAGGACAAAGAAAGTTGCCAACTCCCCAAAGATCGCCTGTGCTCGATTAGATGTTTCATGGCAAAACCGAGCCACGAAAATTTCTTGATCTTACTAAGCAGTGCAGAAACACTGTTGACCACTGGTATTTAGAAAATAAAAATGGACGGTCCTGTTGGCAGTCAACTTAGGCTATAAAAATAATGAAACGTTTCAACTTAAATATGCATTGCCACAGAGCCAAATGAAATAACCATATGTTCTGCGTAACTTTTCCTTGATATCAATACAGTTTTTTGAGGAGGGAAGGAGGAATATCGTACACAAAACTATATAAATCTATATCCCTGTGTAAAAGGATAATTTTATTACCCATTCATTTTAATGGGGGCGGTGAACATTTAACGTGAACATAAATAAACGCCAATCGTTTCCTAAACAATCATTTTAAAAAAATCATAGGTTTCATGAAAATATTTTCAACTAATATATGCAAGAAAAAAAAGTTGCTCGAAAAGCAACTGGACATATGAAATGATTAATACATTAAAATACTGCACGGTGAATTTAATTACTAAGATCTCTCTCCCCTAAAAGCTTTAAAAGTAGGATTAAATATTTCGCTATTAATGTGTCTTTAATAAGAGTTTGGGAGGCCACTCGAAGAAAACTGTTCGATTCATTCTATTCGCCGATTAGAGTAACTTTTTTTAAGATTTTTTTTCATTAAAAACTAAGGTTTTTAATCCGTTAACGCAGGAAAAATCGACTGCAGAGCTTACACTATTTCAGATAATATCTAGTGTTAAGAACAGCAAGATGGCGGTAGTAGTCTATCGTATAGACACCATCTTGTCTATACGAAGGTTTGGGTGAGCTTGGTGCACACAGTCAGTCCTAATCTTTCATCGGTAAATTCAGTTTCTTTGGGCAACTTAAGGGGCACTTGACGGGCAAACTATTTGCAGCACGTTGTGGTTAAAGACATTTTATTATTACCTGAGATCTCCGGAGAGTTAAACAACTCATTGAAGGCGCTTATACCTCACCCAAACCAGCTGTCACATCTTCCCTTAAACTCAATCAACACTAGATGCATTCACAACTTCAAGAAGCAAACTGTCCCACTCCCTCATTGTTCTGATAGAGAAAAACCTCGCTCTTACCCTTGAACTGAGAATAAACTTCCATGGATCCCCGATAATCTTTCTCTACCATCCATATAACGAAAAATTTCACACGATATCATTTTATAACTCTCATTCAGAAGTTTATAGATCTCTACCAAATCACTCCCCTTTCTCCTATTAACTATAGTTCGCCCACCGATTTGAGGTCCCTCGAAACTACTGCGCATGTCAGAAAAAGGAGAATCCATTCCAATAATAGGGTAATCAGTCTGTCTTCTGGGATGTAATAATAAACAAACTGAGTTTGTTTATTATTACAGGTCGGAAAATTTAGCTTTTCTTTTACGAACATTGCTGTTTTTAAAGTGTAACTATTTTGCTTGTATAACAGTTGGAAAAATGTACGTAGAGTGTTAATAGGTGCAAATACTGCGTTCTACATAAAACAATGTCACTTCGCTCCATGATAAGTTTCCTTTTATTCTGGGACTTTTTAAAACAAAATCCGATTTCATGAAGTATTTTCCTTAAAGTTTCTCTTTTCCAAGGAAAATTAATTTTTTCTTTAAGCACAGGAATCAATTTCGGAACAGTTGGCACTCTTATCTCGAATACGTAAAATTCGTGAATAGCTCTTCTTATAACGTCTACATCAAAATCATTCAAAGCTACGGTTTCGATGGTTTTCTTTACTCTGGCGCTTTTTTTTTTTTTTTTAGGAGATTTAAATTTTGGCTTACCTTCACCTTTTGATTCCCTACGAATTCTTTTAACAGTCGACCCCGATACGCCCGCAATTGCACTTGCACGTTTTATGACTTGAGAAAGGGGAACAAAAAGACGGCCTTCTGACGATTCTTTTTCGCAGAATGTCAGCATATTATTCAATATTCTTTTGCAAGAGCTACTGAAACGTGTAACAATAGAACTTGTGGACTGTACTGGATCCATCATACAAATTAATAATAAAAAAATAATGCAAAAAGAGAACAACAAAAATCAAGTTAGTACTAGTACAGCGACAGACAAGAAAGCACGTGATTTCGCATGTTGGCGACCAATTCGTACATCCTTCATTTCTTTCTCCCCTTCAGCATGAATCGACTATTCTTGGCACAAAGCCAAGAAGGGATCTAGAAATGGTGGGCGAACTATAGTAGTCCACATACTCTCAATCCGTCCTCATAATTTACATTCCATAATTCCGATATAATTTTTGTAACTCTTATTTGCGCCCTTCCACTTTGTCGCCTCCGAATCCAGGACACCAAATCTGCGAATAGTAGTCTAGGTGCGGTCTTATCAAGATCGAATGGATTTCTTGACTTGGTGCCACGGCGAAACAAATGAATAAACCTAAGTTGGCTTATTGTTAAAGCATCTTTATCGGAATGAAGTCTTTATTTTAGGATCCTAATTTTTTTTATGAAGTTCTGAAATTTAAAATTTCCAATTAATGTTATCCTGTGCTTGTAACTATAAAATTCTAGTAATATCTATTATTTTGAAATTGTAATGAAAACCGATGGTTGGATTCTGTTTGTATTCAGCAATCTTCAAATAGTTTACGACTTAAATATGCTGCTTTTATAATCTAAAAAATCCACTCCCCACTTCCCAAATGCTTCGACTTCTTAGTAGCATGTTTTTGGACATCGTACCCTCATCTCTTGAAAAATAATATCACTAAAGAACGACGTTAACCCGATACACAGTGGCGGTTCGTGGTTTGAAACCGTGGGGGTGCTGCAACTTTCGAAATATAAACATACACATTGTAACTACAGTGTATACGTGTTTGGATAAAATATCAAAATTATGGTAAAAATTAAAAAAAAAAAAACTAAACATGAAAAAATATTGTTTATTATCGATAAAATTATACAGTTTGGTATAATTCAAAATTACTTAAAAATAAAATCCATTATCATAACCCCAATAATGTTCTAAAATAAAAACTATAACAAATGTTATGTCTTTAATTGTAATGTCCAAATATTTAAAGAGACGGAGTAAACACGATAAGCGCTACGAACACTCTACTGTTGGCGCAAACTGCATATAAACAAACAGTGGAACTGCGCGACGAACAGTGCCGCATTACGCTAATAGCTCACATCTCACTATGGCCTGCATATGCTTGCGCGCGTAGCAATATGGCGCGCTGTGGAAAACAGTGCTACAAGATGGATTTTATTATTTTTTTATACAAAATAAGAGAATTGTATAGGATTTTTGATAGAATTAAATATTACAAGCAAATATAAATAAATTAATATATTTATATATCGAGAAAAATTGGGGGTGTTGCAGTTCCATAGTGCCTATGCACGAGCCGCCCCTGGCCGATACATAAAAAAGCTATGGATTCAGTTCTCAATTACTGCAAGTATCAGCATATTTGAAGCTGCTACTTTTCTTGACTGAATACGTAAATGCCTTTGGCTAACTTGAGCAATGGTAAATAGTTAAGAATTCTTCAATTATCCACCGCTATTTCTGATGAAATTATGGGCAGCATTTTCATAGAAAGCGCTATAGAACCGTTGGAAAATAACATTCACTGCGGATGGAGATTTTGTTTAAAAAAATAAAGAAAAAAAAAATTAAAACTGATTTACTTAAAATGAGACTTGCATTCTTAAGTACACACAAGGACCGTCTGAAGAAATTAAAATGAAAGAAATTAAGCAATGTGACTCATCTCATTAAGTCCCACCTTATTTAATTTAGTGATGCACGAAATACTAAAACAAGTAAACAAAATAGAAAAGTATGGAATACAAATTAAAAATGAAAATTAAGAATAATTGGATCAATAATGCAGCAAAAATATGAATTAACAGGAAAAGTTAAAGCAATGAGATGTAAATTAAATATCAAAGGCAAAACAACTGAACAAAACTGCGTAAAGAACTGGATACTAAAGGAAAAAACAAGCAGAGGTAGACAGAGGAGCAGATGGCTGGATGGTCTTGAAAGAAGAATTGCATTCTAGTAAAATAAGCCGATAGATAGAAGGAAAGAAAATTGAGACGGTCCTTAAAAGGTTAACTCAAACCATTGGGTTCTGATTTCAAATATTGCATTTTCACGTTATTCTATATTACTTTATTTAAAACAATCACAAGAATCAAAGTTTATTAATTTCTTTTACTAAACGCAAACATATCTGTCGGCCCCCTGATAATTTCTTAAGTTGTTGTCCGGTCATATCCAAGTCCCAACATTTAACTCACAGCAGATCTCGTCTTGAAGACAGCTAGAGGAACTATCTACAAGAAACTATGGGCACTGAGACTTTACCAGGTAGTGGATGCCATTCTGAAAACTTGACATTCTTTCCTGATTCCTCGAGTGATTTTCTTTGGGAAACTATCCTTGTTGTTGTAAGCAGAAGTTGAAGGGTTTGCGGTAAAAAAGTGCAGTGTCTCCACATTTCGTTACCGGGCCACCTTTTTGGTCACGAGGCCATTAAAAATTCAGCAAATTTCATTAAATTCCATAGGATAGCTCACTGAATTTTATGTCAGCCCCATCCAGGAATGGCTGATAATAGCACGTTCAGAACTGCGGTCATGATTCTGAACACAGACCAAAGATGGAACTTTTTCAAGCCACCAATAAGCTGGGTGGTAGTCTCACACTGGTCTATGGAATTCATTTTCATCTATTAAAAAAATCACAAAGGAATACCCATGTGGAATAATTAGAGAGGATACGTTATCCACTCGGCAAATGCTTTCATACTTGACGTTTCCATGATGATACACAGTTGTATATTCCACAGATCGACAAGAAAAACAATTCGACATGAGTTGGGCAGATTGTGACATCCTCCATCTTAATATATTTTCTGAAACAGAAAATCGAAAGAGATAATTGCCAATCAGGCACACGTGAGCGATCCATGTAATCAGAAGCCTAATGAATTCTTACAGGGGCATTTAACAGTTGATGGCTTTTGCATAAGACGAGTAAATATTGCTACTGGGCTGGTGTGTACTAACTCATCCTTATATATCTTATTAAGCTACCTATTGTTTGATCTCTATGGAAGGGTTCCTAGATTAACTCTTAGCCCACTCACGGTACCGGTACTAATGTATTCTAGTCTAACAGCTTTTCATGGACGGAATTCACATAAAAAATGTAATTATTTATGTCCATAATAAGTCACGCTGTAATGAGAAACCGTTCCTATGAGAATATTATAATCAACTGTAACAAATTGATTCAGTTGTGAGATGACCGTTTTGGTCCACTTCTCAATGAATTAAGTTGTGTGATGATCGATTGAAATAACTCAAACGTGATGAATAATGAAAAAAAAAAAAAAGAAAACGTTTACGTGAGAAGCACCTGCGAACTTTCATTAAAAGTAGGCTACAAACGCATAGCGCGTTCAAGTTGAATCATGTCATGATTATTTTTTTTTTTTCGGCGGCTTGTCTTCGAATTCCACTGCAGCATGCTTTTGATTGTACACGGTCTTCAATGCCCTGTGCGTGACTACCACCGTGTTTAGAGAGAATTCAAGTGGCTTTAAGACATTGCAGATTTCGTCTCTCGAAGCAGGTCTCCTGGATTATAACTTTAGAGGGCGCGCGCAGTACTTTGTTTACAAATGTTTTGCCAGGCAGCAATTACATGATTTTACCATCATTACTGTTGATAATACATTACATTTGCTTAAATTATTTTCAGATTCCTTTATCAACAAACTGTCACGTGCATTATTCCAATATCCGTAACTAATGATTAACCAACTCAAACACAAGGAAAGACTTCAGGAATTTGAAAACCCTTGAAGATATTTTTATTCGGTGTTGTTTATCTAAATGTCACATGTGATATACATATAATGCAGACTATTTACACGTTCTAATTTCTGTAGTTCTTTGTATGTTTCATGTCGAAGATTCTGGAACAGAAAACTACGTAAACACAGGAGTGCAAATAAATAATTTACTCTAACTAAAATTAATTATTTATAAGTCGACCTTTACCTAGCATTATCAAAGGCAACCTTTAACAATGCGCACTCGGTGAAAGCAAACAAAATAAACTGGATAACTAGGATAATTACATGCAGGAAGAGCGACAGTGGCGCTCTTTGTGGAGATTCTTGACTATTACTGATGATGGGTGGATAGGGTGGTGCGCCAAGATCTATTCAAGATCATTTCATCGGTTCTGTTGCAGTTACCCGGATTCGGTAACTTCACAAATACCAGTTGAAATCGGAGAGAATGTTCGTGCAAGCTGCATGAGTTCAACAGAACCCCAGATAACTGTAACAGAACGGACGGTATAATCTTGCAGAGATTTTGGCGCATCATCAGTGATAGTAGGAATCAGCCACAAATAGAGCCACTGTGGCCACATGTATGTGGTTGTTCTTTGTTATGTAGGTCATTTTGTTTTGCGTCTTCACTAAGGGCTGGTACTAGCGAAGCGTCAGCTTGTAAATAATTAATTTCAGCCAGTAAATTATTTGAGCCTCCGTAGCTTAGTCAGTATAGACGAAGCCCTTTGGTCGGAAAGACCTGGGTTCGATTCCCGTCAGTGACGTGAGGAACCTTCATCTCATCTCTTTCGACTAAAGATGAGTTTGCCGATCTCATACGGAGGTAGGGTTTTTTCCCACCCGGAAAAGCAGGTTTGTCTGTTCCCCTGAACAGACAAACCTGCCGGTGAACACACGATTCTACAGACATCGGACACACACACACCGGAAGGCATAGGGCTAACCACCTTATCCTCGATAAGGTAGCGGTTAAGTGTAGAAAAATACTCGACACCGCAAGGTAAAAGAGGATGAAAAAAAAAAAAATGTATTTCTATGTCTACATAGTTTTCTGTTCCAGAAACTTCGACATGAACAATACAGACTAGAATAAATTATTCAGCTTTCCAAATATTATTTTTCACTATTATTTTCTCCTCTATGGAAGCTACATCCAACAAATTCCCAATAAATTAACTGCATATTAATCTAAGCATTTTCTAAATCGACTTTTTCCTCGTTTATTTTGTACAGATAACAAACATCGGCCTTATCGGTCTAAATCAGAGATGGTTATGTGCGAGGCAGAAAAAAAAACAAACTTCGCATCATTCGCCCGCTGTCCTATGATTTGAGGGGCACATTCCTCTTTACTTTCTGCTATATAGCTACGTGCATTTTTCCGAGGGTAGTACGTTGATATGATTCCTTTACGAGCAGCAGAAAAGACTGACCAACAGAGCGTAAGAGGTGATAAGGAGTTCGACGCGTGTATTTCCTCACGGGCTAAGATGACAAGACAGTACCATCCTTTATATTCACAAACTTTCGACTGACGCTCGTCAAATCTCTTGAGCCATTCCCTATCAAGTTTGTTTGTGCTGACATCTTGTCTTTTGAAGCAGAAAAATATTTGGGCCGTTGATGATATTGTCAAAATTCAATTTGCTTCGATTTAAATGCACACGTGATATAGAAATGAAAAACCCATAAAATGCTTCTTGTTTAAAAGATTATTGTAATGTAAATGTCAGTCATTACCACTTCGGTGGTAATGAATATTCTTTAGAATGAATAGAAAATATTCATATATTTACACTCCAATGGTTGATAAAGCCTCCAAATAAAGATAATAGAGCCACCGAGGCATTTGCTCAACAGCCATAAGGGCATTAAGATGTTTTGTTTCAATGTCAATCTCGTCCACAAAGGTTATGAACTTAATACGCATTGAATACCGTACACGCTTTTTAAATCAATCAACATGGCTCATTGGCTATGTTAATTTAAGTTATTGTTCTCTCCATGCTTCTGCTTCCAAGTCTTTTTCAACCGAATGCTATCTAATCATAAGCCATCTTATTCAATAGTAGCTTAAGTATTTAGCATTTGCTAGTTTATTGTCCTATCATTTTTTTTTTTATAGCAAACTAGCGTATATCGAAGTGCCTGAAATATTTCCACGTTTACATATACAACAAAGCACGGATATGGCTGTTTTATACAACACTAAAATACGATATTTTCAACATCGCCCTATAGTTTCACGACATATATTACACAATCATGTTTCACAAATGACAAAAGGATCAGAAAAGTGGAATCGACTATCAAAGGCAATCTTCACAAGAATCAAAAATGGCAACCTGATATCCGAATTGTACTGTCGAATAATGAATTTATACCTTTTATGCCATTGCTCTGATATTACAGACATTCGTCTGACTATTGACGGATACTGTTCAAAAACGAACAGTTATGGAGAAGAATATGTGAAAAGATAAATCTAACAGAACATTGCCTTGTTAAAAAAAAAGCTCTGTTTATATAATCACTAAATTAAAACATAACAAAATAGAATAAAATCAAACTACAATTTATGACAGCAGTACGAAATCTAATAGGTTTCTATGGCAACTAAGCTCACATTGCTGTTACATATCAGCGTTTTTTTATTCCTTTTTTTTGTGCAGAAAAATGTGCTTATGACCAATTTTTTGCACTGTTTTCAAACTTTTGTGTTTTATGTTTAAACCTTCATTATTGTCAGTTATTCGTATGCATCTTTGTGAATAATATTGCCAAAAATATAACTTGCCAGAATCAGCAAATATCCAGACGAGATACATTTGTGTTCCATTCACGAGAAAAACCTCTGGCATTTGAAATATCACCCTCAAATTAAATGTCGTCTTCGCTACTTTAATTCAACAGCGAATGACTTATTTAAACGATCAATCAATAAATGCGCAATTCTCTGAGTGCTGGATGTTTCAGATAACTGCTATTCATGCTCATAATATATTATACTGCAAATTATGCAAAACTTTGATTTTTGTCTTTAAAGGAAGGTTAAAAAATCAATCAAATAGGAGAATTCATAATACGTCTTACTAGATGATCTAATCGTCTGTTATCATCAAGTCAATGTTCTTTTATAAATAGAATATTTCTTAGAACAGACCGATTATTTACTCTATCCCCAGTTTGTTCGTCCTCGCAACTGAATTGTTTATTTTGAGAGGAAAATAAGTCTGAATTAGCCTTTCTTAAATTATTTTATTATTATTTTTTGTTAATATTCGCTTTTGTTAATATTAACAAAAATCATATTTTATTCAAATATTTACAATGACATAAATGAATTCGTACAATCCATACTGTTGATATAAAGATTTAGAAATGAATATCTGTTATATTATTATCGCTTGAATAAAGCATTATATTTGTGGCTGTTCCATCGACGAATTTTAGATTAAAAAAAAATAAATAAGAACAGTGATATAGGACGGCTTGAGAAAATAATTTCTTAATGCTAATAATTATAAACAGACTTCTTAATTGCCCATATAGATGCAGTGGAATTTAGTGATATTTTAAGTTTATTTGTTTATGTAGCCTCCACTCAAACTCGAATATTCTTTTTTTTTTTTTTTTGAGAGAGAGAGATAAGAACGATAGTCATGTTTGATCTCTGAATTCACTCAGGCGTTAACTATTTCTTTCGAAACCCAGCAAGGAACTCTATTTTAGCTTCTTATCTCTTCCCGCACATCTTATCAGGATGCCGTTGGTAATAGCCATATAATCCTCGTCTTTAGTCGCCGTCATAGTATTTCAAATCGATAACTTTTTTTCTTCTTCTAATCTTTCCTTAAGATTAGCCGCTATCCGATTCTCTGTTGTCATTTCCTGCTTAGTTCGTACTATGCTTTGTCTCCAGTACGGGGGGGGGGGAGGCGTAAACGTTTTAAAAAAAAAAAAAAAAAAAAAAAAAGACTAGAGAATTACGTCTTATCAAATGACAATGCTACAAAAATAGCTTAATGCATTCCTCTGAAATTCAAAGAGCACAGAAAATGCTTTTTACCTGGTTCAATCTTCCGGTGAAATAAAAGCCGGTATTTCTTAGAACAAGTAATACTTTTTATTTTAAAATGGTTTTTTTTTTTTTCATAACAGAATATTTATTAACCAAAAGATTTTACATGAATCGGATTTTTTTTCATCCCACGAAATCGACAAATATAAAAAATAATACGCACTATTTGAAATTACAGTTTAAAATGTTAATTGTCAAACATTGCTTTTTTAATATTTTAAAACAACCTGTGTTTATATTTTCCTCCATTTTTCTACTCTGCACTCTAACGTACATTCTTTAACGTTTTTGAAGTAAAGTTTCTATCTGAGATCAGTTTTTTTTTATTTCGTTTACATTTTGCAAGCAGCTAAGAGGATTTCAGTTCCACTTTGTTTTTTACTGATTAAGATAACACCAAATAAGTAGTCTTTTGCAACTCAAAACGACAGACGACGTTGTAGTGACTAGCGTCATTTCCGTTGCATATATATTTTATAAGCTGCTTTGCTTTCCATATTTATATTACTTCAGATTATAATACAGGACGTACATTTCGAGTTGGCTAAAAATGTTTTGTTGTTACATTTTCCTTATTTTATTTCCTAATTCTTTTAGTTCTTCGCTTCTTGAATATCTTGTGCACTGGTGATATTTAAATATAATTTTATATTCAACGCAGCATAAATGATGTCATGGTATACATCCATTATTTATCGTATCTCAAAGCACGCTACGACTTTACTTCAATCAATGATAAAAAAAAAAAAATTGGGTTTCTAAACTGCAGGCTTACACTAGAAATCAATAACCACAGTTTTGTGTTTGGTGCAACATCGGAACAGTGTTTTATTTTATTTTTCTCGTTCTTTTTTACCTTGACCTACATCTCTCTAGTCATGTCCACCAATGTCGGGAAGATAACAAATTATTCCGAATCAGGTACCTTAATGTTATACATACAGTCTACTTTTGACATCTGCGCATCATTACCTGCAGTTTCTTCTATAAACCAAATAATATCTTACTACAAATAAGAATATCTTAGCAGAAATCTTTAGATGCTCCAAGTATAAATTAGGGAATGGTTATATTATTTCAACTAGATAAGTTTATTTCGAAACTTTTTTAAATGCTATTTTTAAATACATTAATGGAAGTAAATAAAAATCCGTTTTGAATTCGTCATTTGAAATAATATTCCAATATTTCTTCATAATGTTCTGAAACTGTAACCGAATTTTTAATATATTTAATAATCTCTTTTTCCTATATATATATATATATATATATATATATATATATATATATATATATATATATATATATATATATAATTTGGATGAGCTCGTATTATTTCTTTTGTTTATTTTATTTTATTTTTTAAATAATAATACAAAAATTAAATTGTCAAAATGCTTACACAATGTTCTGATTCCATTTATTTCCCTTTTCACTTAGTATAATAATAAATTCCGTATTCTGTCTATTATGGCAATTCATTAAGTTGTAAACTGCTTCCTTCATTTATTCAAAATTACTACTTAATTTTGTCTATACAACACTGGCGCACCGAGGGAGGAGGCCAAGGGGCCCTGGCCCCCTCCAAAAGAAAATGGAAAAAAACACTAGAAAAATTTCCAAAAACCTTTTCCTAATTAAAATTCATTTTTTTTTTTAAAATTTATGTTGTGTCGTTTCTTCTATAATATTTCTATGCTACTTATCAAATAGCGGTCACATAAGGTGGGAATACCCTTAGCAATCGGAATCTTGGCCGTTGTGAACGCAAGGCAAACGAAGTAGTGCTCGTGCGCCACTTCGTTTGCTCGAGCCAGGCCAGAGGAGATCACGGGTATCATGTATTGGCGATCATGCAGGTGCTCAGTCATAGCTCGTATGCAATGCGTAGTATGTGTTCTCAAATCGTCTATTCAACTCTTCCCCCCACCCCACCCCAAAATTTAATCCGGGGAAGAGCTGAGTATACTCCCTCCCCCCAAGATTAAATCCTCAGTGCGCCACTGCAATACAATGATTAATCCTCTATCTCCTTATTCGGCATTTGTCTTTTAATATTTTCCAGTTGATTGCGCTAAAGACAAACGGATACACACTGGAAAAAAAAAATTCTAGGATACTTTATTAATGAAGTCCTCAAACAAGGTTTTGCCAAACAAATGATTTTTTAATCGATATAAATGTCTAGTTCACCCCAACAAAAAAAAAAAATATATATATAT
Source organism: Typopeltis vanoorti (assembly GCF_054136105.1). Lineage (NCBI taxonomy): Eukaryota > Metazoa > Arthropoda > Arachnida > Uropygi > Thelyphonidae > Typopeltis > Typopeltis vanoorti. The sequence continues at coordinate 75,752,180 of NC_143568.1, forward strand.
ATATTATATATATATAAAACAGAACACATTAAAAAGTCAAAAATATGCACTTACATGGCACAGAGCCAGGACTGATCGTAGTCAAAACCTCCACCTTCACTGACGTAAGTCCCTTGTATAGTTCGGGACAATAGATGCACTGCAATAAATGCGAAAAAAAAAAAAAATGAGCCGTGGTCTAATATATTACACAATCTATTTTTATAAACATAAATGCAACATAAAATAAGATTAACGATTCAGTTTTGGAATATTGACAAACAGAAAAAAAAGGAAAATATTAAGTAGGCATTTCATGTTATAAAGTGCTACGATTAATGACGTATTGCCATAACACTGAGTAGTGTTACCATGTCGTTGGTAATAGGTAGTTTAATTATTGACCAAATTTTTTTTACATCTTTCATATTTCTATAATTATTTCTTTATTTGGTCTCAGATTGACAATATTCAAAATAATAAAGGAAAAATATCCAAATTTATTAATTTACTTTTCCAGTTTTCTTTCTCAACTATTCCCGCATTACAATCAAACTGAATTGTACATATCGGCAGAGGGATTAAACGAGTATTCTATTCTATGATGAAGGAATTTTTTAAAATTTTAGCTACTCAAATATGTTGCTCGAGTCTTCTTTGTTTCTATTTATTATTTCAAAATAAACGCATAATAATGAGGAAAACATCCTGATCTTTGACTCAATTATATTATATTATATTTTGGTTAATTCGTAATCCCTGTGTTGTGGAACAATTTAAACAGGGAGAATAAAAGCATTATTCACAAGATATACAGAAATAAAGAAAACAGTGATTTTTAGAAAGAATTTTAAGTTATCCATAATATATATATATATATATATATATATTTAAAACACATATCTATGTTAGAATTATTCACAATGAACTATCTATTATCAATGGTTACTACGTTACATATGAAATGTTTTTTCATACGTTATTTAAGGATCCACCAAATTTTTTTTTACTTTTGTTTGAAAACTGGCTGGAGAATGTCAATTTCTTTTTATAATGCAAAAATTGAATAATAAATTTCTTAATACAAAAATAAACTTCGATTAAAATTAAGCGCCATCTAGTGAGCAAGCGACTAACTAAGTTTCAGTTTTTCACTTTACACATCCAACAAAAGCAGTGTTATTTTTGATCCGTTCAGGATCAAAAATAACACTGCTATCTATGAGTCAGGAGTTAAATCATGAAACTATCCTCGAAATTAATGCTGGTAGTTAAGTGAAACAAAGTATACGTATCAATTAATTTACGAAACATTAAAAAAAAAAAAAAAACACCGACCGGGGATTGGATTGGTAAGACGTATTCTGGTTTGTAAAACACAAGCAGAAATAATTGCACACATTACATGTATAAATAAAACAAAAGAAACTAATACAAGCTGTTTTATTAACTATTATCAAAACTGTTTCAGCGTACAGAGACGAAAAAAAAAGGCTTCGAACTATAAGGTAGCATCTAGAACACTAATTCCGTGCTTAGGTTCTGAAAAGAATTTCTTATTCGCTTTGATATTTTGTTCTAATGGAACACTAAGAGCAGTCCACATGCTCTATCAGTGGATATATAACAATAATAATAAAATAACTTTGTAGTTGTGTAAGATCAGGAGTTTTTCTTTGTAAGATCGGCGAAATAAAAGAATTAAAGTCTACAAGGTGAATAAGATCTCTGTAAATTTCGATGTATAGAATGTATACAAATTTTGGTTATGGATAAATACAATGGATACAAACGAAGAGCTCTGCTGTTCGATTTATTTCACAGTGATTTTAATGTCAGTTTTTTTTTTTTTTTTTTTTTTTTAAGGCAATAATTTTGTTTTCAATGAAATAAAGAAGCCTCCTACAACAGATGAAATAAAAATGTCTTCTGATGGTTGTTCTGTACTTATATAATGTTAAGTAAATAGGTTTTGCAATATCCAGCTATACCAATGTAAATAACTCATTACATTATGAATTGCTAATACATTAGAACTAGTGATACAAAAAAATTAACATATTAGAATAATGCACTTATATATCTAAATAGATCACAATGTTGGTGTGATATAATACTGTAATTACTGCTTGTATTATGCAATGTCAGAACACTTTTGCCCGAAATCTTAGTGCAAACTTGCACTAGGATTTGGGACAAAATGTATGACAGATCATATAGAAAAATATGACCATTAATTTATAATCGGCTGATATTAGGCTAATGTGTGTTCTCGTGCAATTTAAATTGACAGAAATCATTTATTTTAAAACTATAAAATCCAATACAAGGCGAAATTAAAATAAAAATAAGCCCAGTTTCATAATTTTACACTTTCACATGAATATACTGACATTTCATCGGCAGGACAACTGTATAAAAGTAACAATCCAGGTGTTAAAATGCCAAAATCCGAGGAAGATTTATAATAAAAATTAATTAAAATTAAAGCTGTTAGTTTGTAGGCGTGGTAAACAGTACAAGAAGTAATCACATGAAAAATATTACCGGGTACAGACATTAAATATATGAAAGGTAAAATACGAAATAGGCTATCCAACAGCGCTCATATTTTAATACCGGAATACTATAGCCTCTGTACCTGTTGTATTTGATGACACTTACTGATGGAAAGACCTGCATTCTAATCTTGTTTAGTAGCCGAAGAATCTTTGTAAGGGCTTTTTATTTGAATGTGAGTTAGCAGTCCTCATCTATTAACAAGTAACCAACCAGAACAGAAAAGTAATTTATCTATTTTTATCTGTGACATGAGATTAAAACGATGTCATCCATGAATAATATTTACTCAAATTATCCTTAACGAAAACACTATGGTTTTTCATGCTTTAGTGAATAATCGCGATGGAATAGTTATTTGTTTTTGTCTTGAATAGAAGTAAAGTCAATATTTGAACAAATATTGACTTTACTCCCCCCCCCACAACGGGTAGGCGCTGTTAATTATTGTAGCTAGCAAGATTCTATTCTAGATGAGGAAAAAACCTTTTAGCAACGTTTAAGCGTTTTTTTCCCGTCTAGGTTATCACCATGCTACTATTACTTCAACTCAATCATTGAAATTATTTATCAGTAAATTTACTATTACTCACCAATAGCAGAATCGTCATTTAAAATACTTTGACCGGTTATTTATAAAAGGTTTCTTCTCAAAACGAAACTTTTAGTCCTAACTCAACTGCACATATTAAATTCCATCAAAAGCACAATATTATATACACACAGCATATTAAGCCTAATTAAAATTTTCATTTTCAAACTAAGCAATTAAAAATGCCGTTTTTAATTCTCCGTAGGAAACAAATATTCCCCTACCTATTCGTGCTTGTTTTGTTATATACGGTATCCGAGAATGTTTATCTCAGCGCTTGTGCAGAAGATTATATAATGAAAGCGAAAAACAAACACAAAGAAGCATGAAATGAACCATATTTTGTAAATAGAGGGCGCTGTATTAGATAAAGTGCTAGAAACATTTATTAGTGGCTTAGTTTAAGGAATTTGTGCAACACGAATTTGATATGACGCTGTTTACTGTAATATTGGCATTTCCCGCATAGGCTTTTGTATAAAGAAAACTAAATGTAACTTGGGGAGTTAAATAAAAAGGTTATTCATGTAATAAGAGACTTACTTCTGGTGAAGAATCTCTGTTCTTCTCTGTCCGTTACTAAAAGTAAGAAAAGAATATAAGTACATTCTATTTTGCTTATTATATACAATTCCTGCTTAAATGAAATCAAATCATAGTTTATTGATTCCTATTTGTTTGCTAAAATATCTCCCTTTCCCAATCTGAAAGAAAATATTTGTCGTTGTTGTACATATCAAGACGTGTATTTGAGAATTGAGGGAAATGATTGAAATATTTTATCAGTACAAAAATAAAGCAGGTGATTATTGACTTTGTAGTTGCACTACTCCAAACATGGAGGGCGCTAACAGTAGCTGCTTTGTGACCAGCAATAGGTGCTGATTTTATCTCGTTCGTTTGTTTATAGAAGCCGCTTTTTGATTAAAGAGCAATTTTAGTAAAGTCATATTTTAACTCAGTAATTCGAGTTTAGAAGTACTTTTTATATATATTTTTATTTATTGACAGATTGTAAAATTCAAGAATAATAAAATAGGGATGGAAACACCTGCAACATATACTTACTAATGTTTTTTAGTCCAAATAGTCTTCATTAAGCTATTCCATGTATACATATGCAATATATTATCATAAAAATTTCGCAGTCAAAGTATGCAGCTGCACACTATGGTTCACAAAACAGCGCGATTGGTTATCGTTGAGCGGTGTCTTTGCAGCAAGTTAATGTTACTTAGCATGCCTATATTTGAAGTTCAGTAGCACAAGATTTCCGAAGGGGAGAAAAAATTACCACTGCTTTAATGAAAAATTACAGCTTTTATTTAAAATAATATATTTCAATAACAGACTGCGTGCCTAAATCAAAAAAAAAAATAATAATAACAAAATAGCTGTTAAATGGATTAATAGGGAAATTAAGCAGGAATTGCAGAAGAGAAGCTTATGGAGAAAATATATACTTCAAATATTATTATCATCATCTCGGGCAACTCGAAGGAGTCGACAGACTCATCGAGGGAGGTCCTAACATCATTTCAAGAGCAACTATTCGACATTCACACAGTATCTATAGTTCGCCCACCGTTTGTAGGTCCCTACTTCGCGTCTGTCCAAGAATAGTCGATTCATGCTGAAGAGGAGAAGGAAATGAAGGACGTCCGAATTGGTCGCCAACACGCGAAATCACGTGCTTTAGAGGTAAAATTTTTCAATAATAAACAACTTTATAATAAACAACTATACGGACTGATTATTTCTGTGTCGAAGGATCTCTAATCGGTGGGCGAACTATATCATACCTCGCCTTGAACTCATTCACGGTCATAGCACACACACACAACCGACTCTGGCAGCTTATTCCACTCATTCACCACTCTCCAAGTAAAAAACCTAGTTCTAACACTCCTGCTAACCACACTCTTGCCCAGCTTCCATGTATGGCCCCAAGTCCTTCCACCACCAATCCCATTCTCAAAAATATCTTCTGGATTAATCCTATAGAAACCCTTCAGTAATATGAATGTCTCAATCATATCTCCCCTCCTCCACCTATCAACCAATTTTTGCAACCCACAAATCTTCAACCTGTTCTCATAAGGTTCATTCCACAGACCTGCTATCATCTTGGTCACTCGTCTCTGGATCCTCTCCACCCCCTCCCCATCAAGAAGAAACCCTGACGCCCATATCTGGGCACAGTAGTCTAGATGGAGTCTTATCAAGGTTCGATATAGAGGAACAATAACTTGTTTGTCTCCGCATGTTAAAGTATTTTTCAGCAACCAAGTGATTTGATGAGCTGTTTTGGCCACTTTTGCAATGTACTCCCTAAACTTTAATTCCCTATCCACCAACACTCCCAAATCCCTGGCCTCATCAAATATGTGAACAGTTGCATGAAATATATAAAGCACAGGCAAGAAGAGTGAAAAGTATAACAAGAATGGCGAAATTAGAGTATGAAAGGAGACGACCGAAACAGGCTCAGAAAAATCCCAGAGAATTTTTCTGTTATGCAGCTAGCAAAAGAATGATTATAGGAGGATAGCTCTGCTGGATAGAAATGGTGCAAAAGTGACCGAAGAATTGTGGAGTTGTTCAATGATCATTTTGCTAAGGTTTTTCATACTGGTGGTAATGATACTATTCCAAGGAAATAGGAAGTCGAGGAATCAATATTTCAACCCAGTTTCTTGAAGGTCAATGACGTAGAAGTCAATGATTGCTTAAGTCATATTGATATGAATAAGGCTATTGGACTGGATGGAATTTCACCACGTGTTATGAAAGAATGTGCTAAGGAACTGACACTTCCGTTAACTTGGTTGTTTAATGAGAGTCTAATGTCCTCAACAATCCCTGAGTGGAAAGAGGGCAAGATACTTTGCATCTTGCCTTTGATCCACTGCATGAAAGTGGAAGCAAACGAATGTTTCAAATTACAGACCAGTTTGCATTTCTGGGGTTGTTAAGATCTTGGAGAGATTGGTTAGGAATAGAATACAAATTGGGTGGACAAGGAAAACATTCTGTATAGAGCTCAAGGCTTTGATTAGATCAAATCTGGACTACTTCGCATCGATTCTGTCACTTGCGTTCCTAGGTGAGAAGCGTGGCTTTTTTTTAAAGGGAGGTCTTGTTTTACAAATTTGCTTACATTTTATAATAAGGTGACTACCGTCCTAGATAGGGGTGATTCATACACAGTAATACTTCTAGATTTTACAAAGGCATATTTGACAGTCTACCACATAATAAACCGGTATATAAGTTAAGGCAAATAACATTGGAAAATCAGTTGGTTGATTGGATAGCAGACTGGCTTTCTAATCGATATCAAACTGTTGTATATAGAGGTGCCATGTCTCTCAGGAGGACAGTTACAAGTGGAGTCCCACAGGGTTCTGTTCTAGGGTCACTGCTGTTCTATTTGTTTGTCAATGATATTGCTAGTGGTCTGCAAGCTGATATTCAGCTGTTTGCGGATGATGTCAAGTTAGGAAAAGTTATTAGGAATGGTGCAGATGTACTGGTGCTTCAGAGCGATTTGAATAAAGTGGTTATGTGGGCAGACAAGTGAGGATTTCAATTTAACGCCAGTAAATGTAAGGTTTTGCACTTTGGATCTCAAAAAAGTAGAGCTGCGTATCACATTGAAGACGTTGTATTACAGGAGGTAGAGGAAACGCGTGATCTTGAGATATTGGTGGATAAAGAATTGAAGTTCAAGGGAGATATTGCAAAAATAATAAAAACATCACAAAGAAATACCAGTATACTAAAAACACTGACAAGTAGAGATAAGGATGTGGTCATTCCGCTGCACAAGGCTTTGGTTAGACCACATCTGGACTACTGCGCATCGATTTGGTCACCTGCGTACTAGGTGAGAAGCAAGCTGTGGAAAAAGTTCAGAGGCGAATAACAAAAGCAATATCAGGATTGTGGAATACTGACTATGAAGACAGGCTGAGAGAATGTGGATTACAGACGCTAGTCAATACGTGGAAAAGGAGCGATATGATTGAGACATAAATTGCTAAGGGGTGCTTATCAAATAGATACCGAGGATATTTTTCAAAGGGTTGAAGGAGAGAAGGGGATAGAGACAAGAGGTCATTCTTGCAAGTTGTATAAAGGTGTGGTGCGTAAGAGAGTGCGGCATGACTTTTTTTGCATGGAGAGTGGAATTTATTGCCAAATGAGATGGTGAGTGCACAAACATTGAACCAATTTAAGATGAGGTATGATAAACATTATTTCTGTTTAGAATGCATCTTATTATAGCCTCCCTTGATGAGTCTTGACTCCAGGAGGTGTTTGTATAATAATAATGTTTTTAAAGATAATTTTATATCAACTGCTGAAGTTCAAATCAGCTGACCCCTTTTATTCCCTTAGAGGGATAAACAAGGTCTACTCAACGGAAGTTTTTTTTTTATTTACAAAAAACTGCAATTATTAATTTAAGCTGGACAACGTATTGATATTAAAAATTCAGTAAAATATCGACTACGCACAAGGGGGGAAACTTAAAACCCATACAAGAAGAAAAACACTCCATATAACAATTAGAAATTTCAAAGGTTACTAACCGTGCATACTATAGTAACATTTATGAGATTTTTATATCCCATAAAAATGTCGCACATGCAAATATATAAAGTGGTCAACGTATTGGGGGACTGGACTTGGATGGTGGTTGCAATTTCGAAGCGGCTAGTTTATCGATTTCTTATAATTGGGATTTTTTTCTACCACTGTTGTCTTACTAAAATTTCAGAGGGGAAGTTACCTTCTCAGAAACTAAAACAATATACGGAGCTAAGTAGCTCTTCAAAAGTTCAGCCAATCCCCTGCCATATCAGTATTTCACTCACTGTTTTTGAAAAATATGGAAGATTATTTTCTTTTTAGATGAGGTAAATAAAACAGTAGAGGAATAATTAGCAAAAATTGGCTGAATGATATGTCCTATACAGATGTCTGTCTATAGCATTTTACTTCCTTCTTCCTCCTTGGCAACCCACCCATTTTGATTTGATTATAGTGAAGTTTTCAGAAGATCAAGTAAAATTCACCCAGAAATTTTTTTTTTTCGTTGAAAACAACTGTTGAACATTGTTTGTTGTGCTGATGTTGCTTTCTCTTCGAACATCTACAATATTCCACTCCCGAACAACTCACTTTTATTTTAGAAGATTGGACTATGTTATTATTATTAAGAGAGACCTCCGGGGAGTCAGGAACTCATCGAAGGAGTCATACTATTTGCATCAGTTGTTGATACCTGTTCTTGAATTTATTCACGCTATTTGCACTCACAGCATCCAATGGCAATCCATTCCAATCACGCACCACCCTCTGAGAGAAAAACCTAGCCCTCATCCCCCTTCTTAGAAGCGTTCATTCTCAACTACCAAGGATACCCTCGCGTCCTTCCATAAAATAAATGAAAAAATTCCATCTACCGAAATTCTGTATAACCCTTTCCGAAGTTGGTAGTCTCAATCATATCACCCCTCGTTTCTCATGTCTGCTAATATATGCAGCCTACACATTTTAAATCTGTCTTCATAAGCAGTATTCCATAATCCTGACACCATTTTTAACACTCTCTCCACTGTATCTGAATCACCACGGAAACCAGAAGACCAGATCTGCGCACAATAGTCCAAGTGAGGTTTTATCAAGGCCTTGTAAAGAGTCAAAATGACTCTTTACAAGGCCTTGTAATTCTTTATCTTCGCATGTCAAGGTTAGTTTCAGCATTGCAATTATACTTTGATTTTGTTGTATATTTAGTTAATTATACTCTGAGTTGTATTTACAATCTTTGCTATATGACCTTTGAACTTTAACTTCCTGTGAACGTAAATTCCACGATTCCTTAGCCTGATCAGTTTCTTCGAGCATAATACCAATATAATACACATTGGATACCTAATCACACTCAAGTGAATGACCTTACATTTATTAATACTGAAATGACAGCCATTTTCCCATGCCCACAGTTCCACCCTATTCAAATCATTCTGCAAGTGCTGCATATCAGCAGCACTCCTGTTTAACCTACCTATCTTTGCATCATGAGCAAATAGTTGTATGTCGCATGTCAAATCCTTCCCCATATCATTAATGTACAGATCGAATAACAATGGACCAAGGACTGATAGTTGAGGGACACTACTGGTTACCTTGAATCTCGCTAATTCATCCTCTCCATATACGACTTTTTGATATCTGTCATTCAGTCATCCTCTTATCCACGCCAATATTCAACAGGGTGATTCAGAACTCTTGGGCCAAACTTTAAGTGGTGATAGAACACACCTAAACAAGCACTTCTCGTCATACAATGCATGGTCCGAACTCAAGCGGCGAAGCACTAGGGGTTAGCAACTACTGTGTCAGGAAATGAAGAAACACAAGAATGGAAGAGGAGATTTGAAATAATTGCGGAAATTACAGAACATAAATTAAAGAATTTGATTCAACAAATTACAGACACTGCTCAAAAGAGCAACCCCCAACATTAATGCAGGCTTCACACCTTCGACGTAGTGATTGGCGTATATTGGCGAAAACACCAGGCATTTCTCGTACAGCGGCAATAAGGTCCTCATTGGAATCGATGGGGTTGTAGTAGATCAGGCTTTTCATATGGCCCCATAGGAAAAAGTCCAGACATGAGAAATCGGGCGATCGCGGCGGCCAAGCGATGGGACCACCCCACCGTGTTGGAACCACATACGTGTTTGAATGTTTGCTGGAACAGGGTTCAGTAATTCTGCAAGACCTCTTGTACGAGGTACGTTCTCCCATTCAGTCGTGCTAGCAGAAGGTATGGGCTAATCAAATAGTCATGTAGGATTCCAGCCCAAACATTTATGGAGAAACGCCGCTGGTACAAATGTGGACGTGTGGCGTGCGGATTTCTGCTCGCCTACACTTGATAATTGTAGGTATTAAAAATGCCCTCACGTGTAAAGGTGCATTCGTCAGTGAATAAGACATGTGCATCAAAGTCCGGCTGCACTGCAGTCTGCTGCAGGGACCACTGTGCAAAATCCACACGAGGCCGGTGATCTGCAGGTGTCAAGGCGTGCACCCTCTGTGCATGGTAGGGGTGTTATCGTTCGTCTCGTAGACCTCGACACACCGTCGATTGGAGCACATGTACGGCATGGGAAATTGCTCGCGTGCTACATTCGGGACGATCTGCAACCTACGTAGAATTTCTTCTGTAACACGTGGCGTCCTCACGCCCTTGTTAACCTTGCACGCCCTGTATCCTGCATGCGCTGACAAAGGAGCCCATTTCGCACAGATACCGGTGCAATCGCTGAAAGGTTTTACGATCAGACACGCGTCTGGTCAGAGAGCGCTCTCGGTACAGTCTTTGGGCTTCCCTCACATTCCCGTCCGCAGCTCTGTAAATGAAATGCATGTCAACCTTCTCCTGATTTGTGAACGAATCCATCCTTTTTGCACTCCACGGTAGAAATAACGATGACTGCAAAAACCAGAGCTTATAAGTGTTCACTGGAAAGCGTCCTCTAACGCTTCACCGCTTGAGTTCGGACCATGCATTGTATGACGAAAAGTGCTTGTTTAGGTGTGTCTATCACCCCCTTAAAGTTTGGCCCAAGCGTTCTGAATCATCCTGTATAATCCAAACGCATATTCTTCAAGTTATGCTTTCAAGCTTGGTCGGCGATAATCGAATGTTTAAAGAGATATGGTTTTTCCTCAATATCTCTCCATTTTAGTTCAGTTAACCTGAATTTCTCAGGAATTGCTTTACCGATTTGACATATAGCAAGTCTGCAGAGAAGAAGAAATCTCCATTATTAGTTTGATTAAGTTAAATTTCTTAGAAGCCTTAAGCGGTGGCAGAAACAGCTTTAATCTGGCTGAAGGAGATTGAAGTGTGGTAGGAGGACGAGGAAAAGGAATTAAAAACCACGCTTTTCTGGAATATTTGTCTGTTTTCAACGTACTGTACTTTTTAAAGTTTATTTTTTGATACGCATGATGATAATTTATTCAATTTAAGTTTCGAATTTGACGATGTGCTGCTGAATACAGCTGTCGAAGAAAATTGGCGGATCGAGAATTCTTTATTAGCGACACTTGTGTGCAGTCCTCTCTTCACCGGATGCCTTTCCAAATTGGTTACATTCTTGGGTCAGCTATCTCTGATTGGCTAATGATGGTGGAAATGTAATTGCTCCTCAGTCTCTACAAGTCAAGAACAGAAATTTAAGATTCGGTATGATAAATGTGTTGTCAGTTGAATGAACCTTCCATGAGTCTCGGCTCAACCGACGGTGTAATTATAAACTTAAGCAACTCATATATATCGACTCCAATGATTCTAGTAATAATAATATTCATATGGGTTCCCCCTTTCTCCCCCGTCCCTTTGGGGGAGGGATTGAGCCCTCCTGATGAGGGATTAAATATACATAGTTTATGATTGTTGATCCATGTGTGTTCACGGGACCGGTTTGCCTGTTCTGAAGGACGAAAAACCCGAGTTTCCGGGTGGAAAAACCTCAGTATGAGACCGTCTAACTCACTTTTAGTCGAAAGAGACTTTTAGTCTCTTTCGACTAAAAGTCGAAAACTATATTAATCGAATCCAGGTCTTTCCGACCTGGATTCGATTAATATAGTATTTGGCCTATAAGTCCCTGCCATGACTCTTGATTTATATGTGCGTTAATCCCATTCATGAAAGGTTGTGAACCTATAGTACATCAATACCATAGGCGGGATAAGGATTTAAAGTAATCCATAAAGTTCCCCTGAAGTAGCAGTTGTGAAGTACCTGAGGCCTCCAAATAAGTAGGATAGTAGCCATACCAGGCGGCGACATTCACATAAAATCTTCATGCAAGTATTCTCATTGTATTGAATGAGAGATTCAGCTGCGTTCCCCCCTCCTTTTTTAATGTTAATTCCACCCACGAAAAGTTGCAAATCTACACGTATTTCTCAAATGAAACTGTTGGAAGCCTTGAAAAAGTTCTTCCATGTTTTAGCCTTCACACAGTGCCGGATTTACGTATAAGCTAAAAAAGGTACAGCTTAGGGCCTCGCAATCTGCCGGGGCCTCAAATAAAAAAACAAAAAGACCAGCTGATGTAATTTAAAACAGTAGGGAGCCTCTGGGTTTTGTATAGCTTAGGGCCTCAGCTATACAAAATATGAGGATATTTTGAATCATCTAACCCCCTTGGTAAATAATTATTAGAATGATTCCGTATGTTTTATAAATAGTTTTAATCAGCGATTGCCATACCAAACGATTAAGTAATGAAAACATCCAATTCCAGGATTAATAACAAACGAGCGAACAATTCATTTGAATGTCGATCGCATATTATTTATTTTGGCTTTTGTCTAGCTGCAGGTATTTTTCGGGCTAATCGAAAATAGTTAAATATTTCAAAACATCGAAAGTTATCAGAATCATAATGTCTAAGTTAAAAATATTCTGAGGATAAAACATCCTCAGAATATTTTTAACTTAGACATTATGATTTCAGTCTTCCGTGATTTCAGTTGTGAAGACAATAATACCTATTTATTTTTAACCTAGGAAATTTCCTGAAAGTAGGTTAGTAGGTTTGTATAGAAAACCAATCACAAGACGAAGCAATCAAAATTCCAAATGAAAAAAAAAAAAAAAAAAAAAAATATATTATATATATATATATATATATATATATATAATTGAACGAATTTATAATGTTCTCTAACACATGACCAAATTTATCTTTAGTAACCAAAACTAGACGCTGATTGTTTCAAGTTTTATCTCGGACATCACAAGGAATCAGATAGGGATCTTTCTCGAGAATTAAAAATAAGAAAGTTTTCTTCCTAGACAATTTTCTTTTGAATTTCTTGCAAGATTTCATTTTACCTGCGAGGAAAATCAGCTCCTGTCACACCTCGCAAGGAACGCCCACTCCTATTCATTCCTTTCTTGTGAAAATAAGAAGTCTCGAAATCATTTCAAAAATGCTCAGCTGCAAATAAAGTTAGTGACAGTTGTTTAAGAAAGTTTTGTTTTGTTTTTTGGAACACAACGAACTTCAAACATCCAAAAAGGTAAGCATTCTTTGTGTGCATAATATATCAGCGAATAGGAATCCTTAGTAAACCAGAGCCACCAGTAAGAAAAATGGGAACAGGCTACAACTACCGACGTACTATTTATTTAAAAGAAGTTGAAGAATGCGCGATGGAAGAAAGAAATCTTGTATTTAGTAAATATTTGAATCAATTAAAATTACTTTGTAGCACTCATTACCAGGGCTCCAGAAATCCATTCTCCACAGACCAGTTATCAGAGACAAGTGATGCGTGTATTTTCAGCCTTATTTTAAACGCATTCAAAAGTTATTGCCTCATTTTCTATTTTAAAACATCTCATTCGTTATCAAGTTATCTGATCGGGGGGGGGGAGTCAGTGGATGTAATAAAAAAGTTTTATTTTCAATCAGGAGATAGTATCTTACGTAACTAATTTAATAAATTAATTCCTTCATAGACTATCCATGCCAAAAGTTGGTTTGCACGAGGATACTCTCAAAGATATGCCTCGCTGCCTTTTTTCCCGATATATGAGAAGTAGCTCCAACCTATGACAACAGGTGGCACCATTCATCTCTCACGCTGAGTCCTCAGATTAATTTCAAATTGTCAAGTATTCTCAAACAAAATTTTATTTTGCACTTTGTCATTTTGACTCGCGAACAGTCAAAATGACTTGAAATATAAAGAATTTGTCAGTTACTGGTGATTTCGTTAAACAAAAATTAGGTAATAAAATTAAAGGCTTCAGTAGTAAGTCTTCTATATACCTCTGTGACTATTTCAAATTAGGCGAAACTCGTCCATTATATGAGATGTACAGACATTTGTTTACATAATTCCTCTCCAAAATTCCGATTCATAGATTAGAGTGAAACGAAGAAACCTCTGTCTCATGCCAGGGAAAAATAATGGATTAGTGGCAGAATTAAAGAGAAACATGCTAAATATTAATAATTTGGATTTGGTTGTTTTAAAGTCTATAAAAGATGTTTCCTTTGGAGTTCTGCTCATAGGAATAAACTAATAATATTAATCGTGGTTGTGTATTGTGTAAGCCATCGACCAGAAAAACATTCACCACAGTCAAATCGTAGAACAGATTGCAGAAATAAAATCTGTAGTGGGGGATATCTATAGTAATATTGAAAAATTGGGCATCTATCTGGAACATACCGTAGATCCTTCAACTATAACAAGACTTAGAAATAGTCAAGAGAACCAAACTATGGAATAACTACTGGAGATTGGACCAGTGCATGATGAGTGATTTACTCATCTCTTAAAATGGAAGTTGCTAGATTTCTTTATATTGCCAACATGTATATGACATATGATGCTGAAACATTGACAAAGAAAATGATTATGCCAATGAGCTATGCAGAGGCGTATTTTAGGGGGTTAAAAAGCAGAGAAAATAAAAAAAAAATAAGCAGAAATTAAACAGGTAATAAAAATCGTTCGGGTCATTCCATGTTTATCACAGAAGTTGAAGGCTAAATACTAGCCACTTAACTAGGATGAAAGAAGGCAGTGGGAAGTTAATTATAGCTTGGATTCAGAGAGATTCAGAGGATGAGAAAACGGGAACTGCAGCAAACAGTTCGACGAGGATGACCTAGGAGAGAGAGAGAGAAGAGTGGAGAAATCTGGGAGAGGCTGGAGAGGTAATGATTTTTGCAGAAAAACCTACTCAATTTGTGTAGCCACTTCGTGATAGCTTTAACAAAGCTTTCACTACTGTGAATTTCTTTATTGATGTAATTAAAAAGTGTCAACACACTGGTCAGCTTTTAGAGGATTAGCATAAGTGCTAATCCTCTAAAATATCACAAAATTCCGCAAGAAACTAATATTAACACTTACTGGAGGGGGGGGGGATAAACAAAGAGTCGTCTTAGTAGAATAACAAGACTGCTAAAATGTTGACTTCCTCCTGGGAAGCTCTTCCCAGAGTATCACTGAATTACCACTGATGTCACTACTTAACGGTATATTCTAGTTTTCGTGCAAGTTGATGTTCGACGTGGCATTTGAAGATACGTCACTAACCGTGCTACGGCATCCATATAATTTGAAAGGCAAAAAGCTACGGGATGCTCTCCAAGATCCAAGGCAAATAATTTTCCGGATCTTTATAGATTTTTTCATCACATTTATCAAGCGATTTAAAAGAGGAAGCCCTGTATTGTGATGGACAAACACGGTGTAGCCATAAGGAGGGGGAAGGGGGGGGGGGTTGTAATCGGTGAATAATGCCTCAAGTAAGATCATTCAGGTTAACTCGAAAGTAATTTTTAACCAAGCTGACACTTCGTATACATCTATGTACCACCTTTTTTGCCACACTTTTTCAGTATTCTTTAGGATTAATAAAGACAATTACAAACTTTCAAGTGCAGTTAAACCCCCCAAATTAGAAAGCATTTATAGTTTGCAATTTTTACAATCTGCTTTCAATGAGACACAAATGTATTCTAATGTATTTCGGCCTACAGCCAAGATACACTAGAGAATATTTTGCTGGTGTACAGCAGAATACTTGCTGTGTATCTGTTTTGTCCTCCCAATGATACAGAACATCGCTGATATGCTCGTCTAGACGAATTTTTCTGCTACTTTTAGCTCAGCTAAAGTTACGTACAATCCATTGTATAGGGGTGGGTGTAAGTCATCTGAAAACAGCGTAGTAACTGGAGCTTTATGGAAGGCTTAAATATACTCTATGGCATGTTCTTTAATATGCTACTAACATGGCTGAGACACGACTAACACACAGTTTTTTTTTTTTTGTTGTTGTTGTTGTTTTGTGCAATGCTGCAACTTGCATCATAGAAGAATGTGGTTTTAAAAACATTTTCGTTATACTTATTGCGTTTTTTTAAATTTAATTTTAATGTTATTTACACATGTAAGATCGCCAGGCCTATAACACTACTATGCCATGTGTGAGCAAGTGATTAATGTTTCCTAAAGAGTGGGAGGTGGTACTCGTGGAAAAAAAACAGTATACGGGAGATTGTTCCAAAGAATAGAGGTGAATGCAATGAAGGAAGCTGACGAGAAGTTAGTTCGGCATGTTCGAAGCTGGACTGTGTATGGGTGTTTGCCAGTGGCTGCTCTAGTTCTTCTATGGTTAACAGAAAATGAAAGAATGGCAGCAGCCCATTCAGAGAAGCAATGCCCATGAAAGTACCCTATAGAACAGAGACAGCGCTGACACAGAACGCCAATGATAAACTGACTGAAGGGAGTTTGTGAGAGAAGGGTCGTCTATTAAGCAAATTGCTCTCTTTTGTATATCAAAGAATTCTTAGAGAGAATAGGGTGCTCTACCCTAAATGTGGGAACAGTACTCCAAAGTTGGACGGATCTGAGACTTATAAAGTCTTAGAAGTTGAGAGGAAGAGAAGAAATGTTTAGAACGGAAAAGAACATTAAGCTTTTTAGAAGCTAAGGAGGCTATATGAGTAATATTTGTGCCAGGACAAAATGGGTGTGACACTCAACAAACAAAGTGGATCTTGAAAGGAAACTGGAGTATTGTCAAAAGTGAGAGGAGATGAGGTAAGATTTTTTTGCGGGTAATAAGACAGGCTTGAGTTTTTTGGTATTGAAATTTATTATGTTGTCTTCACCCTATTTCAGGATGTTAAGGAGGACAGTGATCAAGTCACGTCATGGAAGATCTTGAGGCATCTAACATTAGGATATCGCATGGTTTATCAAATGATTAAGAGAAATGAGGAGTACTGTCGTTGGCGAAGCTGTGAATAAGATTTGAAATCGGAGAAAGTTGGTCGTTGATGCAAAGCAGAAAGAGTGTGGGTTGGAGCACAGAACGCCGAGGCACTCCAGCATTGATGGGGAAATCTGATGAGATGAAGCCATCCACTATGACACACAATGAACGACCAGTGAGGAAGATGGCAATCTAATCACAGAGTGTAGAAAGGAGGCCATCACGATTCATTGGCTTTGAAATAGCGAGAGCAATAACTCCATGACCCGAGTCTAAAGGAACGAAAACGGCGGAATCGATATTGGTGATCGCTAATTAACTTGATCAGTCTCCAGGTAATGAAGAAGCTGGTTATTGATAACCTTTTCAAAAATACTGAGGTGAGAGAAATCTAAAATAATTTTCTGAATGTTGATCTAAATCGTTGGCCAAGATGGTGCACTAATATGATTTTTGAATTATATGGAATTGTATTCATTTGTATATTTTTAGTTAGGGCATTTCCCCCATCTACCAAAGACAATGATCGAAGTATAACAAACTAGAAGCATACTTTTTTTCCCCCTTTGGTACTGCTTTATTATAACGAACATATTCTGTCGGCAAGCTAGTGGCAGTCGTAGTTATCTGCTACGAATATTTAACACTTACTTGTTGCAATTTTCAATTTACGTTTTTATTGATTTGATTTCTTACGTAAAGAAAATATTTCTCATTTCTTCAGGAAACCAGGGGACGCAGAGTGACAAGTCAGCTACTGGAACTCCAACTCAACATTAGGATTTAAGATAGAGTGCCAGTAGCTGGCTTTTCAAGAAGCATCAAGAGATAGAGACTAAGGAGGAAATAAGTAAAACTAGCAGGAAATTACAGAAGTACAACGACGAAATAAAGGACGTTAACAAAGAAAAAAAAGTGAAATGTTTTTAAATAACAAACGTAAGATGGTATTAAGGCGATAATGATCAGAGAAAGGAGTATCTGTGGCAGTCAACCCTAAACATGTGGGTATTTGTCTTCTTGAATGGCAGGCAATATTAAGTAGAAGGATGTGGACCAACACAAAATGAACAATAAGACTAATTGGTGTATGGCCCGCTAAAAGGTTCTACTAAGGAAGATGGATGTGGGAGAATTCATTGAATCATTGAGGAAAGCAGCTAACAAATAGGAAAGGTTGTTCCTTGTTGAAGATTAAACAGAAATGAATACCAGGCATATAGAAATATTTTAGAGTAAACACAAACGTAATAATGGTAAGTACTTACGAGATAGTAATATCGTTCACCGCATACGGAGATCATTTATTTTTGAGCAGGATAAAATGGATTATCAGAGATTATCATAAAGCTGAGCATCTTTCAGAAGTGAACAGTAGATAGCGAACAAATATTTAAGAAAAATGTTTGCAAACAAGAACCAAACCTTTAGACTCATTGAGAAACTCTCAATTAAATTGATTTCAGAAAGAGCGGCATGAGGTGGATTTGTCTTCAAGGATAGAAAAATCAGAACTCTATGTGGATTCAGGAGACACTTTGTGGAAAAGAAGAAAGCCTATAGAAAACTTCGTAACTAGTCAGCACATGCTTTGAGAGACTATAGAGTAAAATGCAATAAAGCAAATCAATGTGAACACGTAGCCATACAAAAAAAGCATGAAAAAAAAACTTCGGTAGGAATATTATTATTCCTAGTTATCAATAGTTATATTATTATTACTATTCGAGGATAAATATAGAAGATAAATATCAGGAAGACGAGAAAATGTCCTGGAGGCTATCGAAAACCTTGGGAATGAAAGCAGAAGTACTGTAAAAGAAATCATCGATGATAAAAGGTGGTATGAAAGCTGAACATAGATATTTTAGATGTCTGGAGTAATTATTTTGAAAGACTGCTAAATGAAACAAGTAACAGAACAGTGGTCGAAAGACTTGCAGGTAAGATGCGGAAAGGTAGATGGCATTTACCAGAAGTACTAAAATATTCCAGATATAGTACCTAATCTAGAAGGAGGGAAATAAGATTGCGAAAATTGCAGAGGAATTTCTTTACTGGATATTCTATATGCTTTCTGCAAGCATTGAAAACAGGTAAGAAAAATTATGGAAGGGAAACATTGAGAACAATGTTTTGTTCCAACCAAATATTGGTTGGAACCTTCTATATTTATCCTGTCGGGATCAGATTTTACAGTTTAAGACAACCAAGTTAAGAATCATGGGAATAAAAGTACCTGTATTGGAGTTTTGCAGTCTGGAAAAGGCATATGACAGTCACAAGAGAAAAGCTGTTCAATCCCCTATAATTATATGGTGTGAAGGGAGTATTATATCGAGCAATACACAGTTTTTATTTGAGATGAACGTGGTTATTGAAATAAGCATAACAAGATGGTTTGATGTGAAATCACATGCGAGACAAGGGTGTACATTATCTTCATTGTTGATTAAGGATCTGTACTGATAGAATTATGAAGTCAAGTGACATAAGACCTAAAGTTAATTTCAGCTCTTCATTTTATCCAGATGTTATACGCTTAAATACCAGTACAAGTCTGTAAGATTCCCTAACTAAATTGCAAAATTACTGTAATAACTTTGGTATGAAGATCAGCAATAAAAAGACAGACTGCGAAAACAGAGAGGAGGATAAATATAGTTATAGAGTTATAAATACTATTTTTATAAATAGTTATAAAAACCGAGCATATTATGGATCCTCAACAGAAAACGAAATAAAACATTTCATCTATTTTAGGCAGTTTTAGTGAAGATGGAAAATTAAATATGGAAATTAGACAATAGAATTATCAGAGCTACTTTGGTAGGGAGTGAACTCAATATATTAATAAAATATGTAATAAGAAAAATCATCAAAAATATTCAACTATCTGTATACAAGATAGTAAGCGTGTTCACCCCAGTTTTAACTTATAGATCTGAGAGCTGGGTTAGAAATAAATTGATCAATTGGCGGTTCTTGTAATAAGGTCTTTTATTTATAACTCTCCTTATGTATAAACATGTTCTGATAATAGCCGGCTTCACTACTTTCCGAAAGCCAGATTCGACCACCATTCCCATAGAGAACAGTTACTAAACCCGTTCGTTGTATCAAGTGTTCCTGAGCTTATGGTGATAAATCAGCGTTTATATGTTAAAGGATATTTAGCAGCAGTAAATTGCTTTGCTCCATTCGCTTGTTTCCTATACAAGCATGTGCTACTGCAGCATAAGATAAGAACCAGTGCCTTAAAGAAATAGAAAACAACTTACCTCCTATCTGTTTATTTAGTTTAGCATTATGTGACAAAAAGGATGTTGGTAGAACCAAAGAAAACTAGGTGTGCACTCTCAAGGTTTTTGGAAGTTAAAAGCTCTGCCGAAATTCTGTACACTTGCAAGTTCCACTTGGATTCTTATTCCGATCTTTTGCATCATTCATCACTAAGAATTCGTGTCTTAATATTCTTTGCTATCTAGAAATAATCTTACCTCCGAACTTTCGTTTAATATCTTTACGGCTGCGTGCTAGTTCTGGAAAAACTGTCGTACAATGTCGCCATCGACAGCACAGTTATTCTTAGCGTTTAATCCTGTTGAGACTATCGCATGTTCCAAAGCTTTGCTGTTTTTTTTTTTGTCTTTCTTTCATCACACTGCTACCTATGTACCTTATCTAGTTCAACAGCTTCGAGACGATTTTCAAATCACATTCTCTCACTTTTACCGCTTTCTGAAATCGCATTTACGTTCCTCGTAAAAAAAAAGGAGCCTAGCGATTTGTAATTTAATGCATTATCTGTATGTGTGTGTGCGCGAGAGATCATAACGCACGCGGACTGCGACTTAAAAGATGATCGAACCTACTTGAGTTATAGTGCTTGCCTCTCAGTTTCCCCTTATCGCATCCTCTTACTGCTCAGAAAAGACAATTCACATCACGCAGGAATGTTTGCGAGACACCGACCAGTTTCAAGTGACAATGAGCCATTCAAAGGTTGATATGATAAACATAATTATGGTGTTATAGTCTACGTCCATGCGAAACGCCAGCCATTGAGTTTAACGACACTGAAATTTCTTCAGTAACACAATTACATTCGCAATGAATACTTGACGTTGATGGATTTTATTATCGGGATTCGTGTTGGGTTGATTAAAACAAACCTCCAAAATAAAATTAAAATAAATTAGGTAAGATTTCTTAAGACAGCGAAAGTTTCATTTTTTGAATGATTTCTTTCTTTTTTTTTTTTGAGGGGGGGGGGGTTGGGATGGGAGAAAGAATATCTACTTCCCGTGCAACTAGGAAACGTTACTCTTTATACAGAGGTTGATTTTAATGTAAAAACCGACGGAAAAATTCCACGAAAATTGAAATTTTGAAAATGCATTCTTTCTAACGGGTAAGTAGTCGGCATCCATCACAGTTCTTTGTGATAGTGGGGATGTGCGGATAAAAGAAGCATTACAGCAATTATTCTTCTTCTTTCCATAAGTAAAAGCTATAAATATTTCTTAAAACTAACAAATGTTTCACCTAAGCATAAAGAAATAGTAATTCAGATAACTTTTATACATGGATGTTGATCGAATACCACTTGCTTATGTAATTTAGAGAAAAGTGGAGGAGCACTGGAACAACCCATGAAAGTACCTACAGGAATAACATGCAGCCGAGAAAGGAAGTTCTTGAATACCTATAATAGGCTTTCTTCCATTTTTAAGAAGATGAGAGTATTCTAAGGTTGAGCGAATTTGGGATTTCTACAAGATTAACTTTTGTTTTACTGGGAATTATGATATCTCTTCAAAAAAAGACATTTTTCGAAGGCATATCATCTTGAAGTCTAGATGACCGAAGAGTGCAAAGTTTTGAATAAGAAGGAAGAATGGAATATACTATATTTAGGGAAAGGCTGTGAATAGAATGATGTCAGTGACGAATAACAAGAAGATAAGTGAGAGAAAACAGTCATGAGGGATACCTGCATCTGCAGATAAGTCTGAAGAAAGACGATCATCAATCATTGCATGCGGTGAACGAAATTGGCCACCCAATTGCAATTGATGGAAGACGGTACTCAGAGAATAGCATTTTCTGAGCAGGTCTGAATACCTGACTCGATTAAATGTCTTCG
Source organism: Typopeltis vanoorti (assembly GCF_054136105.1). NCBI lineage: Eukaryota > Metazoa > Arthropoda > Arachnida > Uropygi > Thelyphonidae > Typopeltis > Typopeltis vanoorti. Next base: position 75,774,314 of record NC_143568.1, read on the forward strand.
AAATATCAACAGCGGCCGCACTAGTTACGTCGAAACTTTGGCTTATGTCCAGGTATGGATAACTTAGTCAAAGATGTGGGGTCGGGAATGACCGAATGTATATTAATGAACGTTGGGTTAATTACTGAAATTAGGGAGTGAACAGGTTAACTGTATTGGAGCATCTCCATTATTTTAGTAAGTGCATAATATGTTATGAGCATAACTGGAGAACATCCGGATAATTTGCGGAAAGATCATAATCTTTCTATATTATCCGGATGCATCAGTTGGAACTTCAAAAGCAAACCATATAAAATGATAATTCCCGTTTTTGCTCTAGGTAGCAACTTAAGTACATTCCTTTCCAAATATTTCTGAAATTACAAAGAAAACATTTCAAAAGAAAGACCACACTTGTTTCATAGACCTCGTAGAGTTTAAAATACTCGGACCTTTTATTGCACAATTTCATCATATTTATTTTTTGCTGATAATTTCAACTCCGCCAAAAAGTACATGGGTGTTTTCTTTACTTCATCGCTTATACAACCGTTGTCACATGTAACTAGCTAGTGAAATCCATCCCGTTCTTTCCTTTTGATAATTTATTCAAGACAAAATACCTTTCCACTTCAAACTCCATCCGGTGGTGAATGAGGATCATCAGAATACTAATATATTGTATTAGACAATAGTTTTGCGCTAGTGAAAAAAATTTCTAGAAACCTCAGAGACAATTTACAAAGCTTAATGGCAATGTTTACATTAATTTTTCATAGTGAAACAAAATATTTTGTGAGCTCTATCAATTGTCACTATTTTTCTCATATATCGAGTCTTTCCGATGTGTTCATCCAGTGCATTGTGGACTTCATTTTTGAAAGGAGGTGAAGTAGTAATCTAATGTATAAAACAGAAAACAAAAGTTGGAAGGAAAGTTAGACAAAAGAATTCATAATTAAATAACCATGGCAGAACTTCAGGAAAAAAAATTAATCCTGTCATAATGTTATTTTGTTGCAAGTCCACAATGTAGTTAACCTAAGTAAGAACAGGTAAACGTAATTACTATAACAGCATGCGACTACCATGGGAAACCAATAAAAATAGCGGCTGGCGATAAATTAAATAATAAATACCCAGCAAAACATTGGCTTATAATAGTGCATAATGTACATACATTACACATAAATTATATACACCATGAATAGCATAACACTATCAAATAATTAACCAAGCTTTTTTAAAAATCAGTCTACATTTGTAAGTGTGGTTAATTACAAACTAGAGTGGCATCGTGATTAGCTCTTTTTAATTGAAGTTACTTCAGTTTAGTTTAACAAACTAAATTTATAATTCCTATTTTACTTTTGAGTAATTTCTCTCTGTCTTATTATTCCAAATTTTAGCTATTTTCATATTTAGAATATCAGATAGTTATCTAAACTCCGGAAGTTGTCATAACTACTCCTACAATAGTTGATAAAGAAAAGTGTGTAATCTCTCGAAGTGAGAAGAAAAACAATATCTTGAATACAAATCATTTATAGGATTATCTGTTATTGGCATGATAATAGAAAAGTTTTAAATAACCGATAAAACCAATAATTAAGTACTTAGTTATCAATATCCTAACCCAATATGCTTGTGAAAGCTATTTTTGTAGTCTTTTCTCCGGACTTAACATTAAATACAATCGACCCGTAGCTTCATTCAATTAAAATAATCTATATTAAAATCCTATTATAGTTTATATTTCGTTTAAATATTTTACTGCAGTAATACAGCACCATTTCCCGGATCATAAATGATATCATCTTTCAATATGCGGACTGTATACGAGCGCCCTCTTTATTATTTTTTTTTCAGGAGAGGTAAAGCTAATATGAAATAAGCCTAAAATTGAATTAATTCTCGCATAATCTACAATCACACTTAGCTCCATCTCGCATATTATTAGCCTATTACATTGTTGTGTGAGTTTGTCTGCAGTTGTTTAGTTCACATAAATTACTAATTACATAATTCATAATAAAAGTACGGATTATTCTAATAAACAAGCAGGGGTTCGTGCATAGGCACACCGGAACTGCAGCACCCCCAATTTTTCTCGATATATAAATATATTTATTAATTTATTTATATTTGCTTGTAATATTTAATTTGATCATCAACAATCCTATACGATTCTCTTATTTTGTATAAAAAATATTAAAAATCCATCTTGTAGCACTTAGGAGGGTGAAGGACGTTAGCAGAACTGTGTTTACCACAGTGTCATATTGCTACGCGCGCAAGCATATGCAGGCCATAGTGAGATGCGAGCTATTAGCGTAATGCGACACTGTCCATCGCGCAGATCCACTGTTGTTTATATTTAGTTTGCGCCAGTAGTAGAGTGTTCATAGTGCTTATCGTGTTTACTCCGTCTCTTTTGGACATTACAATTAAAGACATAACATTAGTTATAGTTTTTATTTTAGAACATTATTGGGGTTATGATGATGGATTTTATTTTTAAGTAATTTTGAATTATACTAAACTGTATAATTTTATCGATAATAAACAATATTTTTTCATGAAACAAAACAAGAAGAATATATTTTATTTTTAAGTAATTTTGAATTATACCAAACTGTATACTTTTATCGATAATAAACAATATTTTTTCATGTTTGATTTTTTTTTATTTTAGTTTTTACCATAATTTTGATATTTTAACCAAACACGTACACACGGTACTTACAGTGTGTATGTATATTTCGAAAGTTGCAGCATCCCCACGATTTCAAGCCACGAGTCGCAACTGTAAACAAGCACAGATTATTTGTATCTGCATAACGCACTAGTAGTGTACCAATGACATATTTTAGATCGAAAGCGCTATGTTCCAATACCGTCTAGTTCGATAAACGTTTACGAGGGCTCTTAAAGCAAAGCTGAGTGAACCAATCTCATATATAGACAAAAGGCTACTAAAACTTTTTCGTCTGACAACGATCAAATTAGCCAGAGATGTATGGAGATAATTAAACACGCTATCTTACCACAGCCGAGTTTGAAAAATAATTACTTAGTCATAACACGATAAAGGTCTTCATAAGATGAGGTTGGACTACCTACTGAATGTAATGATCACTATAAACAACTCTAAAGTAAATGTCACATTTAGTTACTAATTCTTTTGTTCATTTGCAGGAACTCACTTAAGGATTACAAAAATTTGTCATCGTCTCAACAAAGAAAATGAAATAAATATTTAAAATCTTATTTTGTCATATTTTGGATGTTAAATTATATTTTTAAGAAGAAATCTTGTTTTTAAAAGGAACTAATTAAACTACGATCATCCAGATATAGAAGTTTTTCTTTACGGAGATCATAGAATTATCCGGAAAATCATCCATCTATCCGATTGGAAAACTGGGTAATTGAATACTCGCCAGTTGGAACACGAATATCTGGGCAGCAATTAGTAAAGATGTGCAATAATTAACATTATTCTGCGAGCAAAAATATTTCATAATATGAACATATTGCACATGGGATCTGTCTCATTTAGAGGAGCTCTGTGATCATTAGCAATGCAATAGTTAATGAGCAATCGATCACAATAAAGGAATCATTACCGGGTTTGTAAAACTTCCAAGATAATGTATCTGCCCGATATTTCTGAGCTATTATTATGAACATTACTTATCTAAAATCAGGTATAAAATCGCAGAAAATGGAATATAAAAAAACAGAGGTAGCATGATACGAAGGCATTCAAATCCCAGGTTTTAATGACTAGCTGTAGTTTATGCATAAACTACAGCTAGTCATTATAGCACATTTAAATTTATTAATACAGCTTTGGTGCTTCTGAAAATTCTGGCAATGTTTCTGGTTCCATAATGCCAAGAAAAAGATCTTATGATTACAGTTGAAATTACTGACCAGAGAAAAATTTATCTCGGCCTTTATTTCAATCAGTCGATTTCTGAATTAGATGCCCTTCAAGCGCGAAAGTTTTTTTTATTCTTGGAAATTCGGTTTTTTAACAAGGAAACTTAAGTCCGAAGCAAATGCATCGTACATCCTAAGTGAAATTCAAGATTTTCACCAAACAGGAAAAATCTCCTTCCTTCTCGCGATTATGCTTTAAGGTCAGATCCCAATTTTTGATGGAATGCGCAGGAGCATTGCCATGGTAGAGAAACCAATCAACAGGCACCACCTCTCCGATAGATTTTGCCACGTATCTTCTAGTAAATACCGATAAACATGGGAATAGAAAATGTTGATATATAATAAGTATATAGTGAAAATGGGTGATCCAAAAGTCACAGAACAAGTAAAAAAATCAATAATTCGAAAAGTATAGACAGTAGCACGATGCGGTTTTCACAGAAATGCACAGAATGACATGGGATTTTTTTTAATAACGAAAAATTAAATTTGTCACCGACAGGTGGCGCTGTAGCGGTCCCGGAGCTGCTACCTGTCTCTATTTAAACCGTGAGGTACGTAAATTTCAGATGTAGTGAATACTGAAGTTAAACTTTCAGCATTTAACGTTTATTACTGAAGTTAAACGTTCTGCCAAGGTGTCACAATGTTTTGTCACAGGCGAGCGTTATGCAGCGCTTTTAAGAGAGAGCATCATTCCCTCCTTGCAAGAGAGGCAAGCGCTCCATAGTGGAACATTCATGTAGGATGGAGCACCTCCACACATCACAGGTCCTGTCCAGCACCTGCTGCGATCGACATTTGGCGATGACTGTGTCCTCAGTCGCTCTTTCCTGCACGAATGGCCACCAAGATCTCCAGACCTTACACCTTGTGACTTTTGGTTATGGGGCTACTTGAAATCACAGGTGTACAGAGGTCAGCCAACGTCATTGGCCATGTTGAAAGAAGCTATTCGCCATCATGTGACAGGAATTACAGCTGAAACCCTCTTTGATGCTGTGCAGGGTATCGTGCCACGTCTGACGTCCATTCTCAGGAATGACGGTCATCACATTGAACATTTGTAATCCTAGCTGCGTTGCATACTGTGCTGCGCCAACTGCACAAACTACTAGCACAACTGAAGCGCCACCTGTCGGTGGCAAATGTAACTATTTTGGTAATAAAATTTTTCTTTATTAAAAAAAATCCCATGTCTTTCTGTGCATTTCTGTGAAAACCACATCATTCTACTATCTATACTTTTCGAATTAGCGAATTTTTACTTTTTCTGTTACTTTTGGATTACCTGGTGTATATATATATATATATATATACAGGGTGTCCCAAAATTCACGCAAGAAGTAATTTTGATAGAAAACACAGGTTTTTAATTAAAAATTGTAATTTCTTCCTCCACGGCTTTGCTGGCACATACGCACTCTTTTGTCGAAATTTTCCATGACCGTTTTGCATAAATGCGGCTGAATTTCGTTGATACAGCGCTCAATTTCCTCCTTCAAGGCGTGGGTGGTCGTGGGCTTGTTGGCATAAACCTTAGACTTCAATAAACCCCAAAGAAAAAAGTCCAACGGCGTTAAGTCATATGATCTGGGCGGCCAATTCTGATCACCAAAACGGGAAATTACACGACCAGGAAATGACTCATGCAGTAATTGAATTGTTCCTCGGGCTGTATGGTATGTGGCACCGTTTTGTTGAAACCACATGTCATCCACATCCATATCTTGCAATTTAGGCACAAAAAACTGGATTATCATGTCGCGATAGCGAGCACCATTAACTGTTATTGCCTTGCCAGCCGCATTTTCGAAGAAAAATAGACCGATGATGCCTCCAGCCCAAAATCCGTACCAAAGAGTGACACGTTGTGGATGCATTTGTTTCTCAACAATCACTCGTGGATTTTCTGAACCCCAGATGCGACAATTTTGTCGATTAACAAAGCCATCAAGATGAAAATGAGCCTCATTGCTGAAGATGATTTTGTTCGAAAAATAAGCATCCACTTGTTCCATAATCCATTCAACGAACTCTCTTCGCTGTGTGTGGTCAGTAGGCTAGAGAATACGAAAGATTTGCATCTTTCGTGAGAATACGCTGTAGAGAGCTTCTCGAAATGCCCAATTCAAGACCACGGTGCCGAATTGATGTTCCTGGACTCTCAGCAACACTCTCACGAACTGCTTCAATGTTTTCTGTTGAACGACTTGTTGAAGGACGGCCAGAGTGTATAAGATCACTAATTGATCCAGTTCCGTTTAATTTTTTAATTAATTTTTTCACAGTTGATGAAGTTAAATCACTATTCTGACCATATTTTGTACGAAAATGGCGAACTGTAGCTGCCAAACCTTCATTATTTTTAAAATATTGCTCAACAATGAAAATGCGTTGTTCTTTCGTGTAGCGCTCCATTTTTAATAACCCTGAACTGTCAGCTGTCACGCTGTCTTTTTCTTCTTCTCGTTGGCAACACTTTACCGCACAAATGGCGCTAAATTTGAATCTTGCGTGAATTTTGGGACACCCTGTATATAACAGAGATCCGGCACCTTGCTGAAAACTTGGAAAACTAATCAGATATTTGAAAAATCACAAAAATAATTTTGCAATGCATTATTTCTAAAAAAACGCAATTTAATGACCAAGTAGATATTAATCTACTTCCACAATCTAGTGGAAGGGTTGCGCAATTGCATAAATACCATGCCATTATTTTTATGTATTTTAATACTTTCAAAATTATATTAAATTCCAAAATTCATCTCAAGACCTTAAGAAATATTCTACTTACAGAAGACACCAGCACAACTTAAATTTCATATTCAGTTTAGTCTCAAAGTAACTCAACCTCAGATACGTCAGATATTCATCTACAAATAACATTTACAAATAAAATAAAGATATACAAATGACAGACATGATACTAGTCGTACAGCTCCTAATTGATTTAGTTATAATTACATGGAGAATTTCTCAACGAGACTTTAGGATTTCCACAGCTATAGACATTATGCCAGAATATTAGTACTCAACTGCAGTCGGTTTCCTTCTGGTTTGGAATTACAAGGAAGGAACTTAGCCTAACAGGCCATTATATAGTATGCATATGGTATTTCTAAGGTCACAAAGTCTTCTTGTGTTTTAATAGCAATATTTAGAGGAGATGTTACCATTTCTTTAGATCAGATCAGCCTGTTCGGATTATAATTAAAAATATGTAATTTACTTTCAATATTCTGTTTCAACTTTAACTAGATGCTTTTACCACTCACAGTTTATGTTTTTATAATTCTGGGAAAGGAAACATGCCCCCCTATTGTCCACTCTTGCTAACGTCAACAGAATATTAATTGAGTACTAATATTCTGGCATAATGTCTACAGCTGTGGAAATCCTAAAGTCTCGTTGAGAAATTCTCCATGTAATTATAACTAAATCAATTAGGAGCTGTACGACTAGTATCATGTCTGTCTTTAGGATTTCCACAGCTGTAGACATTATGCCAGAATATTAGTACTCAACTGCAGTCGGTTTCCTTCTGGTTTGGAATTACAAGGAAGGAATTACTTAGCCTAACAGGCCATTATATAGTATGCATATGGTATTTCTAAGGTCACAAAGTCTTCTTGTGTTTTAATAGCAATATTTAGAGGAGATGTTACCATTTCTTTTGATCAGATCAGCCTGTTCGGATTATAATTAAAAATATCTAATTTACTTTCAATATTCTGTTTCAACTTTAACTAGATGCTTTTACCACTCACAGTTTATGTTTTTATAATTCTGGGAAAGGAAACATGCCCCCCTATTGTCCACTCTTGCTAACGTCTATAGACATGTTACTGATGTACGAATCGACTCAACCGAATTGCTATCAAATGGATTACACTAAACAGATTTCATTGTGTGATATGTTTTAAATACGTCTACCCAATGGAATCCTTAATCTCCCTTCAGTTCTCATGCTCTGTTAATACTTCAGTAGCACCTATATGTGTGAATAGGACGGATGGCTATCCTCGAATTTTACAAGTAAACATCACACAGTATCCACGTTATTTTCTTGGATTAGAATGCGAATCGGGAAACGTTAAATACTACACAATACACGCAGCACTGTTTAAACTATTCCACCAGCAATATTTACTTTCGATGAAGGTAATATAGATCTCTCTGTGTGAAGCGGTATTATCGTATAGTTCAAGTCGCTTTTGAGAAAAGAGAAGCTGAAAAAAAAAATTATCGAAACTACTGAGATCATTAATGTCCAAGATCAAGTAACATGCTAAATGCTATTTAAAAAAATCATATTTCCTACACCGATGATCAATTCTTAAAACAGCACGAGAGGGAAGGGGGGGGGGCTAAGAAATTACAAAAAATAGCGCATCAACAATAAGGTGAATAAACACTACTCCAGATAGCTCAAAACACAATGAATCTGAGGACCCACAGACTGTTAATATTCCAAATAACAAACATATTAAGCTTAAAACGCTAAATGGTAGTTGAGACCTCATCTAATTAACAATGAATTAGTCATTTTTTTATCTATACTGTAGGAGGGTTAGAAAAAAATGGTGGAATCGTGAATCATTTATGTTAACAGTCTGACATTGGTGGCTTTGACTGTAAGGAGTGAAGCATTCTCGTGGAGGTTTAGACTCGATACTTAGTCAACTAGCACTCGTTTAGGATACTGCATAGCAAAAGGGGGGGGGGTGTTGAACACTGCTCATGGTGGTGGTTTGTGAGTATGTAAGAAGCTAGAAGGAAGGAAGAATCTGTCACGCGATATATGGACGGAACTTGACTGATTGGAACGTACTTCACACACGGTATCAGTTTGACTTGAACGTATTCATTGAAACGAAAGAATTTTCAGCTGAAAAAGGGCAGCCTAACTCGCCATAAATCGGTCTATCGTAGATATTTATGAACATTTAGAAAACAATTCTGTGTGTGAGAAAACCGTACTTACTCTAAAAGGATTTGTAATTATACTGAAATAATGAAAAAAAGTTAAAATCAGCTAACGCCTTTTTATTCCCGTATACAGGGAGTAGGCGAGGCCATTTAGCCCTATCTAACTTTTGGAGACTAAGTGGGCAGTTCAGTTTCCACTCGTACCAATCAGAGATAGATGGCCCAAGGCTATCACTAATTAAGCGGTACTCAGTGAAGAGAGACGGCTCAAATGTGCCGCCATCTCGTGGTCCCTAACCGTAATACAATATATTTAATGTCTGAAAATAATGTGGGTTCTACGGTCGATTTTCTTGAGTTTACAGGACGAAAAACCCGAGTTTCCGGGAGGAAAAACCTGCTTGCCCGTGCCAGAGATCGACTAACTCGGGAACCGGTCGAAAAAAGGCTTAGAAAAATTTCCTCTAGTCGCCGACTAGACTCGAAACCAAGTCTTCCTTCGTGCGGCCAAGCGCCGTGGTTGGCAAACGCCACATCCACTGAGCTACACAGGCTCTAAAAAAAGTTTAATTATGAAAATAATTAAAACTTTCCCTCGCCCTACTACTATAGATATAAATAAACCCCCTGAAAATATGTTACACTTCGCTGCAGTGTATTTACTAATCGTGCTATAACAACATAAAAAAAACTCTCTCTCTGCCCCACCTTTTCCTCGGGAGCGTCCTTGTAATGCGCATCTCATTGAGAAGGCTGTCCTAATTCATATAGGGATGACGTTTTCAACCCGACATTTGTAAATAAATTCTTTGTTGCAATTGCGATGATAGAGGACCAAATTTGCCTATTTTGATTATATTTACTTTTCTAGTAGTAAAAAGTGGTTTGTGTAGTAGATGTCTAGTGAACAACTAAGACATATGAGATACTTGTAACAAAATTAGGAATGTGCATGTTCAAATGGTTTGTTCATTTTGCTAAGATCTGTATCAACATTGTTGAAAGTAACCATGTGTTTATTCTGACTTGGTCAGGAAGATCCTTAGAATCACAATTTTAGAGAGAGAGATTAACGACATAACCAAGACAATGGAAAGTTTAGGAGTTGAAACTAACCACATTATCCTAAATTATGGTCACAAAATCCAATCTAGTAAGTTGGACTTCAGGGGCCCGTTAACATCGCAGATTATTATAACACTATTTTGTCATTTCTTTCTCATAGAATCTGTGCAAAAGTAATGTAGTGCAGAGAGGATAAAGGATAAAAATGGAGGAAGGTTTTATGGACAAGCAAGACTTGAGAGATCTACCGTCTGAGTTTCTCTAGATTTATAATAATGTAACAATATTAGGAGTTATAAAAGCATTTGATTTATGTGTTTAGGTTTTAAAGGACTTTCGATGATTTGGGTTATTTTGAATTACGGTATAGGGATATACTTTAAATGCCTAGAATATTGCAAAGGAAAATGATGAGAACGACTAGAAAACTGAATATAAAAACAAAAAGTGGAATTACATCTGAAATACAAAGATGATTGATACTTATTAGCTGACTTCGACAGTTCTTATCCTCAGTGCATTTTATTTAGTGGCGCTGTCTTGTAGGTCACCCGTGATGAGGTAGAACAGCTACATTTTCAAATGTAGAAATTTATTCAATTTGCGCTGTACAGCGCAACAGAAACTAGACAAATAGAGTTGCGTAAAAAAAGATGAAGTTAGTAATAACTAAGTCCATAATTTTATATGGAGAATCGGGTGGGTATATAAAAACATAGCGTAAGCTGGTTACTAGGATAAAATGATGGATAATCTTGGATATTTTTTTGCCTTAACAATTTGTGTTGGAATAATCGAATGACTGGGAAAATAAATAGCTTCGCAATATCCGAAAGTACAAAAATATCAACAAAATATCTCACTAATGCTTTACTCATGGCAAAGTCCTTATTCAAAATATTCAGGACGTGAGCGATATCGGTTTCTACAGCATAGACACATAAGTGACGTCCACCTATCAGCAGCCACCTTGAAATCGATATGAAGTAAGATTTCATGAATTTCTACTTCTGGTAATCTAACAAAATCTGTAGACCGAACTATACATCAGAGAATCTCTTCTGATATTTGGTAAACTGGAAATTTAGTCGAGCATAGATCAACAGTCTACCAAATATGAAAGATTTTCATATCTATGGCATGGATATTTTTTTTGTAATTAAAAAGTTGCAGAGTTACAGCACATAAAAGAGTTTGAGATACACTGTCGAATATCGATTAGAGATAAGTGTATAAAAAGATCTTAAATACAGTTATTTAGAAATGTAATTCACGGAAAGGCAGCTGTCCGATATGAGAAATCAGCTAGTTAATCTTTCGTCAACAGTATTTGTTTCAAAACCCCTCATCCTAATTCATTTTTATAAATTAGAGATGAAACTCAATCAGTCTCAAAGGAATCCGACTTAATTGAATAATACTGGTGATAAAAAGAAGACTTCAATAATATTAAAATGACTGATTGCATAAGCAATTAAACCATGACCGTACTGATTATCTTGAAATTACTCAAAAGAAATATTTTTATTCGTATTTATCTACGATGATATTCAGATATTATGCGAAAGCATTTAAAAATGTATCAGGGATAATGAATTCTAGATGCTTTAGCATCCACAATACTAAATTTCATTTGTTATTTAGCTCATCGAAATTTAATACTAAATTTCGATGAGCTATTCCTCCAAATTCAGCACCGCCACAGTATTTAGAATATACCATATCTTAAATCTCGACTTTATTCTGTTCAGAGAAGAGCAGTTAATCTATAATTATTGATTCTCTCATTATTCATGGAAATAAAATACACTCGCCTGCCTACGCAGCAAAATCTAGTTCAAAGTAACTGAAAAATCCCTGCAAACTTGCAGAATCCCCCCCCCCCCCATCCTCCTAAAAAGCTACTCTTTGTGTAGTTTGTATTTTCAATGTATATATTTGTATAGCTTCACCCATGTTATTTATTCCTTGGGATATTTGACACATTTAAAACACGAAAATATACTCTCAAACGAAGATACAAACATCGCAGTTAAAACACGAAATATCACTGGATGCAATAGAAAGTGGCACGTAAAATGGTTCCATTACATGATTGTTGCAAGTTGGGAAATTCGAAGCCCATAAACCTTTTTTTTTTATTATTATTATTGCGCTAGCTCAAAGAAAAAGAATGCATTTCAGCAGGGGCAACTGCACGCATGCTTTTATTTTGTACAGTTGATGGAAAGAATGGTTACTAGACCGGCAATCATTGATTTTGACCAACAACAAAAGGAGATGTTGAGAAAATAAAGGCCATTTTTAGAGTCTTTCAAACATTCCCATCTTTTGAAGCACAAAGAGGAGGAGATGAACTAAAACCTTCAGAACATTATTTTATTTCTCACTTTTGTGGTTCTTATTTCTCTGAAAAGATCCAACTTTCATAGTAGATCAATTTTCTTTCGTTTATGGCAGACGAAATAAACTGATTTGTTTCAACTATAAATTTCAGTATTTTTTTTTGCACAGTTTGCAATAATTTTTAAAACCGTTTTGGAAGGTGGCGCTACTGTTTAGAAACTCTAAAAGGCTTACGTGCTGTAGTTTTATCAGATATTGCTTCGAAGTGAATTTGTTAGCGAATTTTTCATTTGTTTAATTATTTAAGTTTAATTTATTTTATAAGCCACGCACAGAAGAACGTAAGTTTATATTTGATCAATGTTGTGATACAATTATTATTGTTAAAAACAAAAGTATAATATAAGGCTATTTTCTGTTATTATTTGTTGTCGTATGCTAGCGCAAAGATCAATAGATGACGTATTTTTAACCTAAGTTATTCGGTTTATTTTTTAAACCGCTCTCTTGATTACACCTTAAGTAAAACATAAATGGAGAAAACCACTTATGATACAATATTTATTACATCAAAGTGCACATACACTACTTTATGTATTTCCAGAATCAGTGGTGATTCATTTAACTGTCATTACCTAGTAATGAGATTAGTTTCTAATTTAACGTTCATTAGTAATGTTAATGAAATAAATGAATTTTAATATTCAGTCCATCTCAGATTCTGTCTCGTACTTAAGTGCAGGAACATCAGCTGACTATTGGATATGGCGGACAATATCTTACGGGTTTTTATGTAAATAAAAGCAAGGTAATTCTTCCTAACGCAGTATAATTTACTTGATTCAGTATTTAATTTCATTTTTCAGGAAAGAATTTTATTACCACACATATCAACATTGAAAATAAATGTAATCATTGATTTCTGAGCGCGTTACGAATGCTTCTGTTGTACAGAAGTAAAGTTTTGATTTGACTGAAATTTAAATCACATCCAAAATCATTGCATTATTTCCGTTTAAACAGAAGATTTCTTAATTTTTCAAATATATGAATGTTTTTAAATGCTTTTAGAAACATTTATAGATTTGGTGGCAGCCTGATCGGATCTGCTGTGAATCATATCGACACACCCTCAACCCCCATATACGGTTGACTGCTTCCTACTTTGATGAATACCAACTCAGTCCAGCAACACGGCGCACAAGAACTGTGTGCTCTTTTGTCTAAATTACATCAGTCAACAGAAAAATTCACACTTTTAATTTCCTTGATGCACAACTGATCAAACACTTAGATATATTTTGTAAACTTGAAGGTATCACGTGTTTTACGAAAACAGCAGAGGGTATCACAGACATCACGAAAAGGAAATTAGAAATCCATGTTGTCTCTAATGCTTAATATAACTCTGAACAGATTCTGAAGTCAAATGAGCACGTCTTCTAGACACGAGAATACGAGTACACAGATTCTCCTTTCCTACATAAGGAATATTTCACACACACACTGACAGAAATATCGACCCACAGCGTGCATTTCGAGGTAGAGCTTTTGCGAGGAATCTTTAAAGCTTTTCAGTTGAATGTGAGTTAGCCTTATCTCGTATATAGAGAGAAGTTTTCCCTCCCTGAAACTTGGGGTTTTTTATCCCTTTCAGGTAGAAGTCAGCCAGAAGAGAAGAAAACACACACAATAATAATTAATTAAAATTATAATAACGGAATTAACTCATGTAAAATATTATTTATTAGTAGAATTTTAGCCTGAGTATCACAGGCATCTTCAGTACAAGTATAAAGCTAATTAAACAATAACTGGCAATTCCAAAGGCACCACCTAAGTAGCTAATGTAAGATAACTAAAAAAGGTCACTAAATTTCCTAACTTATTTAAAACAAAAAGATATATATATATATATATATATATTTAAATTAAGGGTATATTTAATCCCACATTATTTCAAAGCCGAATAAGAAAACTCTAAGATAGAAATCAAAGAGTTTCATGCCGAATATGGCAAACTATAAAAGTTCGGCCAGTCCAAGCGTGAGCAAACACCTGGGTGGTATAATACCGGGCCACTCGTTGTAAAGGTGGATAAAGCTAGTGACCTATCTCCCTTAATGTAAAACAACATATATCTCCTAGGGGATGAGTTTTTACATTAGGGCAAATACTAAGAATAGCGATCCTAGCTTTATCCACCTTTACAACGAGTTGCCCGGTATTGTACCCAGGTGTTTGCTCAGGCTTGGACTCGCCGAACTTTTATAGTTTGTTATATTCGGCATGAAACTCTTTGATTTCTATCTTAGAGTTTTCTTATTCGGCTTTGAAATAATGTGGGATTAAATATCCCCTTAATTTAAATAATATATATATACAATTAAAAAAAGTTAGGAAAGATGAGCTGATTTATCAAGTACTATCTTCCACAAAGGGGATAGACGTAGACCATCGGATGGATCTGTTTAAGTTAGAAGAGTGAAGTAAAGTTTCACATGTTTCTTTATAAGGCCGTTCCATGAGGAACCGACTTTTGTGAAGGACTCTTGTCTTGTTCCAATGAACTATTTCTAGTGTTGAAGGCATGTTCTGAAAGTCCAGACTGTTTAGGTTCAAGGTATTGAAATTATTGTTTAATTAGCTTTATACGTGGGCTGTTCAATAAGTAATAAGACTAATTTTATTGTGGCGAAACCACTCATCACAATATTAATTTCTGTGGAATAAAGAAATGTTGCTGTATGTATTAACAAAATAGGTTGATAGATGGCGTATACGGGCTGATGTGCCAGAGTGTCACGTGACTAAACGCAAGTGCTCATCGGCGCGCCTACGAGGTGCGACCAGTCTTCGAAATGGAAGCGTCCTTGTGTGCGTTTGCAAAAATCGGCATCGGACACTTTTAACATGATATGCGAAGTTTTCCACGATGAAGCAATGTCGAGGGCAAGTGGTTTTCGCTGGCATAAAACTTTTAAGGAAGGAAGGCAAAATGTGGAAGATCTTGAACGTGAGGGAAGACCTTCAACGTCCATCACAGAAATAATGATCAACACAGCAGCGATTATCATCAAGCACGTCAAAAGGAAGCGTCCATTACTGAAGAAAATGGCTTCTTATTGCACCACGATAATGCAAGGCCACATATTGCTGGTTGTGTAGTGGACGTTTTGCAGAAGAACAACACAGATATCTTACAACACCCTCCATACAGTCCTGATCTCGCACCGTGCGATTTCTGGCTGTTTCCTCAGCTCAAGAAATCACCATTTCGAAAGCAACAAAACATGTGTAAAAGCTGCGGAGGCAGTTTTGAAAGAACTCTCAAAAAACGGACTCTCACATGCGTGTAAGAAGTGGACGCAACGTTGGGACAGATGCATCGCGTCTCACAGTAGTTACTTCGAAAAAGACCATGTAAATGATGACGATTAAAGGTAATCTGTTTTCTGTATAAACATAGTCTTATTACTTATTGAACAGCCTGCGTACTTTTACTGAAGATGCCCGTGATACTCAGACGAACATTCTACTCATAAATAATATTTTACCCGAGTTAATTCCGTTATTATAATTTTAATTAATGTCTACTCACGGTATTACTTACTGACACACACACTTAACTACTTGACACCTCTATGAGAGGGGGAGGTTGCTCTTTTTACACATTGTACAGTTATAGTAACCACAATACACTGTTTTCCTGTTATTACGTATATTATCTGATTTGCAACAAGAAACCATCTGCTATTATCATATGAGACCAGCTGACACCTTCAGTTAAAAACGTCCATGCAAAATTTGTCTTGTCATGACGGGAATCGAACTCAAGGCTTTTACAATCGAAGGGGTGCATATGCCCCATCGTTTTTTCAGCTGCACTACGGGGTTGCTAATGTTTAGGTAATTAGAATTAAGGATCTACGATATAGGAACCGAGCAGGATTATACTGCGACTTTGTCTCCTTGTGTAAGCTTTTACACGCCAGTTAAGCGATCAGTAAATTAATAATTAGTGTTGTTCTGGTTGAATTTTAAATACCAGTTATTTTATATTAATTGTCATTTTATTTTAATGTATTGGTTATGGAGATTAAAGAATTATAGCGATTGTTAGGACATTTGATAAAATGAAATTGACACTCTAGAACATGTTCATATTTCTAATTGTGCAGTTAATAAAAACGTGTGAAAGGAAGAAGCTAATATATTTTAAAGTGCACTCCGTCCTATTCAACACTTACAATTTAGAAAAGTGAATCACGAATTTTGGTGGTTTCCACACTGGAGATTAGTTACCAGTACATAACTCAAATGCTCGTCTTTGGGATTTTACTGTAGGTTGGGGGGTTTGGGGTTTTACTGTACATGTTACCAAAACATGTCTGAACCAAAAACATAAATCGGGTTTAGACCCCCTTTTTAAAGTAATTTGAGAATTAATACTGTTATCACGCATTGAAGAACGTAGGTCTTAAGGTGGAAGTCTATAATAATAATACATTGGTTTCGTAGCCTTAGTTGACTCTGCCTTGATTCGAACAAAACCAAATATTATATTTGATTACTTACTCTTCCTAGATGCATTAATGATTAAAATATCTAAATCATAAATATCATGTTTAGTTGATATAATGTGCCAGAAATATACAACCACATCATTAAGATACGAAAGGAAGACAATAAGAAAATGGAGAAAAATATACGGAAATTAGGCAAAAAAAAAAACAAACAAACCGGGAAAGAATGAAGAAAAGAATAAGACTAATTAAATAAAATGAGAAGGTTTTCGTTCTTCGTAAAACAATTTTATATTCATCCCGTCATCTAAAACGTTATCTATTGTTTGACTTGTCTTCATGAAGCTTAGTCTTGTAATTGAATTGTTTAACTATCCTATTCGCAAGTAGCAGCAATATTTCCCCCTTTTCCTGTTTTTTTTTTTTTTTTTTTTTTTTTACACGAATAGAATAGTTGCTAACTGGTGTAGGAGGTTTCTTTAACTTTATAATAACGCAATGAGACTTGACTTGAAACAATCGTTCCATCAACATAAAAATTCCGAAAGACAAATATTTTGATTTTTACAATGCAGTTTTGGACTTGGAAATACTGCCTGGAGTTTTGAAAAATTATACCCACAGTAAGATAACTCAGTTTTCAGTTTGACTAAGTGAAGCATACTTTCTAATTTTTAACTCGAACATTTCATTTTTCCGCTCTTGTGCATTTGTTTGCTTTCATTCTGTTCATCCTGGAATAAGGGTTTAGATAGAGGTTCAACGGTGTAAGACATTGGCCTCGTAGCATACGGGAAGTTTGGCTACTCACTTATCTTTCCTCTGTTTTCTTTTCAGTCCTGTTATACTGGTAAACAAAAGTAGCAACTGATAACATGATCCTTTGCTCCGGATTACACTACCCTGGCGTCTTAACATTCTTCTACTCAACCAACTTTAAAGATTTGCAGCACAACTACAAAATTCACATGGGAGCCAAACTTTGATTCGTTTTCCTATTTTCTAACTAAAATACAATCATAATAAAACTATTCACAATATTTAAACATCGTTTTTCATGTAGGCTAAGCCTCTTCTTTTTTATACTGCCTATTATCTTTGCTTCTTATTACTGGTAAGAAATTAATGAATCCAGTTTAAAATTCTGAAGTTATTCTTGTGGATCAGAATGCCATAATTCATTTACAAAGTATCTCAAGAAAAAAATTGTTATTCTTGGTCAAGTAAGAAATACTTTTTATGTATTTTGTTTTTAATAATTATTTTAAACCACGATGCGGTTCGTTGAAAGTCATTCTGTTTCGTGTGCCGCATGGTAGGATCTGCATTCTCTATTTTTTTTTTTTTTTTAAAGAAAACAGAAAAAAACTAATTTCCTGCTCAGTTCATCATGTGTGCGTCTCGCAGTCATCATGGCGTCGACAGCAAATGAAACATGAAAGTTGCATTAGCTCGCGTCTCGCATTTCGGATAAATTATAGCTGGGTGAGCATGCAAGGATAATCAACTGTTGGACATCTTCGTGCTTTATTATTAAGTCTGAACTACAGGAAAACACTAATAAAAATCTTTGGTTGTGGTTATTTAAATTACTATTTAATGGAGGAGAATTGTGTTAATTTGCCAAACTTAGAATAACGAAAAAACACACGTCGTGTAATAGGAATTCAGGATTATTATGTAGCATTTAGGTGCACTGAGTAGTCAGTTTATTAGGTAAAACATATTTAATAACGAATACACGTGTTTAACTTTCGATATCCCAATACCTCAGGACATACATCATAACATTCGGCGTATGTAATGGAATGGACATAACGTTCATATAACTTTTCTATTTATATAAAGCAATATTTTCATAAATTTATTAAAAAGATCATCACTTGGATAATCTTAAACTTTCAATTCCCTCATCCAAATTTCACGCATTTCGTAGGCCATCCTTTAACTAAAGAATACAAGACACTCATTTTAAATTGCATGTGGCTAATCCAACAGTCCATTTTTGTCACATGGAGAGTTATCGCAATGATAAACATACAAAGTTTATAACATAGGAAAGACGCCTGAGAAATACTCAGCACTGAGGCGATTGGAAAGAAAGTTTATTAAACAGATAGAATTTCAACCCGAGTTAAAATTCTATCAAGGAATCATTCTTGGAGACTGAAGCCTTCTCTCCTACCCCACCTACAGCAGGATAGGAAACTCGAGACGAGAATACACATTTATGAAAATGATATACAGAAATCTCATTGACAGTTCAATCAGTAAGTTGATGAAATGAGGGAACAAAAACATCTTAACAAAGGTTAGTTATCCTACAGTTATTAGTTGATACTCAGGAGTAGAAAATTAATGAGCAAAGCAAGTTGTGTTGTGATCATGACCAATCATAAATGACAAAAATCAGGACAAATCAACGTTGCACTAAAACCAGTAATGGCAATGAAAAGTAAGGGAATAGCAGCTATTCATTGATCCACATTCCCTCCTTGTTTTGATGTAATGATGCCAAGCCATTATATTGATTGAAAGAATAATGTAAACCTGCTTCCATCATTCGTTCATTGCTCATGATGGTGCAATTCACTAGAGCTTGGTTTAAAACAAATACAAAAATGGTATAGAAGAGTTCAAATCAATTTACAAATTGATTTGAAGAAGTAGTCTTGAACACCGCTTTTACGAGAATTTCCCACGCGGTATCTTAAGGATCTTACTGCTAGTAGACACGACATATGAAAAGCAAGAACCGTTTTTTGAATTGTGGGCGGTGACTTTCGAATCCTAGGTTCAGTTTGTGTAAGTTGGAATTTCGGTCTAAGCAACTAATGCAATGAAGCCAGGCCAGTATTTTTTTTTATCTATTAATTGCGTGGGTTTTCAGCCGTTTTTTTTTTTCTGTTTAGCGGATGAAAAAAAAAGTCCTAGAGTGGTGAATATGGGAAGCCCTCCATTTTAAAAGTACTATTACTGAGATAGGGGTAAGAGACCAGAGAGAACTTTGAGAAAGCAATACACATGAAAAACGTTGAGTCTAAATCAAATCCTGCATAAGCTCAGGTGGTCAAAAAGATGGCCTGTTAAGGGTATTCTACTTAACCAGAGATGTATAACGAAGTCACTAAATATCAGCAGTAATATCGTATCCTTCTCTGATTACAGAAATACGCACGTTCGCCTAGCAACTAGATAATGAATTAATAATTGGTTTGAGGTAATTCAGTAACGTAACACAAAGCCATTAAGTAGCTCTAAAACATTTCAATACTTTATATAAATCTTGAAAGCAGTAATTAGTAAAATATATATACGGATTCCGAGTCTATTTAGATTCCCTCGAGATACACAAACTTTACTTTCTCTCTCTTTTATTCAAATCTTTTAGAGTAATACACAGTGCATTTATTATTCTGGTTGTGTTCTGCTATCGCCATTTCAGTTCACAGTCTTAATTTAACATGAACTAATTAAAGGGAAGTATTAGTTCACAAAACAATATTAATATATTTGTGAAGGATTTAAAAAAAAAATCTAAAAGCTGAATTCATTTCTTTTTCTTTCCATAAAAGCACCAGATCGATGACTGTTTCTTACTTTTCACTATTTCTTATTTTTCATCTTTGACAAATATTAGGATATTAACACAGATACCAGACAAATACACGATACTCGAGTGCATAGTTTAAAACCAACCTATGATGAGTGATATTTTATACGCAGTAATAATAGCGATATAGGAGAATCGGAGAATTTATAAGACAAGATGGACTATATAGTAGAGAAGTTTATAATGCTGTGAATACTTCTTCAGAGAGATTATGTCCTTAATGTCGGATCTTTCCCTTTCTATTTTCTCTAAATGTTTGCGATAAATTGGAAGAGAAAGCAAGTTTGGTTATTTCGTTATCCAAATATATAATATAAACAATTTTCTCATTTAAATTTTAGAATATTTGGTTTATACAAATTAACGCGCTTCTCCTTGATAGCGGCCAACTCTGGTTCCAGTCTAAAGTGACGTATTGTGCCGTTAGCTGATGGACAAAGAGTGACAAATTAAGTGGGATGGCTCATTGCAGGCATTTCCCGCATTATCGACAAATGACCAGCTGTTTGCACTTCTGTGCAGTTCTCCAGCTTTATTCCGACATAAAATCCTGGGGAGAAATTGCAAGAAGAATGATAATTTATAGTACGCTGAAACCTCGACTCGGAAAGAATCGGTGGAAAGAATTTTCCTCTTAGTAACTTGGGTTTTTTATTCCACAAAACAAGCAACTGACTACGACACACGCTTTCTACATGCATAAATACCGACCTCGTAGCTATATCAGCTTCGCAATCTATACAACCACAGAAGTAGACAAATTGCCTTTCAAAAATATACATTTGCAGACTTTTTCGCCCGGTTCTTCACTAGTAGTAAGTCTGTAAATGAATATTTTTGCAAAAAATGTCGTTGATGACACTAGGAGTCGTGGACGAAAAATGTACACTTTTGTAATCAATGACCTACTGTTGACGGAGGGAAACGAAAAAAATATATCCAGTATTTTTTTAAACTGGGTGATATTAAAAATTAAAATTTATATAATGATGTTATGTGTTTCGTCAAGTTAGAATTATAAACTAACAAATAAAATTAAATATAAACTATTGAGAAAATTATCAAGGGCATCGACTCTTACTAAGCTCCACTTAATGCTGGGAAATGCGTGTTTTGTATGAAATAGTCTTCGAGTACTAACTGTGAGATAAAGGCAGTAGTATACTACAATATCACTCTTTATACAGAATAAAAATTGTCCCAAGAATAGGAAAATACGGATCGAATTCTATCCCTAATAAATGGTCAGATTTTGAGTCTTTCGCTTCTTAATTCGTTATGTAGTTAGTAGTTTTATTGAAAACCTAAAATAAAAAAAGCATCTACAATATGATTCTTGAAGTTCATAGGAATTTCAAGGCTCCGACACTATTTGGAATTTTCGTGGCACAGAATAAGACTCCATCTCTCTCTCCCACCTCCTGGAAAGTCTTCGGACCTGTGGTGGTATTTTGACCACCCGAGTTCACTTGAGAGTGTAAATCATGGTGATACCATCATCTCCAATATAGAAAAAATATGCGCAGTGTAAGACAAAGTAAAAGTAGCCAAAGACTTGAATACGAAGGTTGTTTGTTGCATGGCAATGATTTATTCCACATCAGTTAGCGAATGTTACCGACAGTTGGAAATATGTGAAACATCCTTGCTCGCCATTTCTCATTCTACAAGTGGGACATCACGTATCGAAATCCATTACAGGCCATCAACAGGTACAAAGAGCGAATTTATACACACCATTTCCAACTTGAGCATTTTTCATTTGAACGACTCTTACAGGAACGTTTAGGGCAGAGAGGATGACACTCATTTAGACTGCAGACACACTGAAAATCCTTGACTGACCTTCAACCTCCTTGCGCACTGTATATGGCGACAGTAACTGTCGGCAAGGCAACCTCATTGGTGATTTTTTATCCCCCGTGCAAGTTTATGATGCAGTAATGATCGCATGAAAGTCACCGAGATAAATCGTCGATGGCTTTATCCGCCGCTAATTTTGCTTACTTCTGATTCAGGAATGTGCAGTGTCAACGAAATCACCATCGGTGATCGATTGCTCCTTGAAACTGAGAATTTCGACATCTTAGAGTGTTAATCAACGAGCTTTTCTCATCACTACTTGTTGATAAAAGTGACTGTTCGTAAAGAACAAACAGCCACTTAACAGATCCTTAGTTTGTAAATATACAAGTGGAAAAATAAACAAAACCATCTTTAATTCGGTCTACTATTGATGTGTTTTTATTATGGATAATTGAACAATTATTTTACACAAAAAGATTTGTGTATTCTTTGAGCTAAACATGTTTCAACTTCAAGATTTCTAGTGCGGTATTGCACTCTTAGAATCAAATGTCTGCTGTTCGAAAAGATAAAGCAGTTCTTTTCTATTTGATACTATCCAGTCTTGTTTCCATCAGTAAGTAGATTACGAAGTTTCTCTCTTGTAAAGACAATATCGTTGTGCAATAAAAAAAAATTGCTACCAAATAAGTCCCTTTCCATCTGCCTCGCAACTTATTAAATATGATTAGTGTCGATTCTTTTTCTGTATAGAATTTTTTTTTCTTCAGTAAAGCTAATCTATCGGACAGTTTGTTCTATGTTATCTTTCTTCTTGTAAGTCAAAGTCTTAAATCTTTGGAAAAAAAAAGAAATCATTAAAAAAAAAAATGTTTTCTGAATTCTCATTCTTGTGAACAATTACAGTGCTTAAATCTTTTATATGTAATACTTTCTAAAAGCTACGAAAATATAACTAGTCAAATTAACTATTTTTTTCTTAAATATTTAGTTTTGGAGAACAAGGTAATAAAATATTTTTTCTATAAAATTCAAACTTCTGATACTGCTGCTACCAATAAGATTAATCAGCTGCCTAAAAAATTGCACACCTAAAAAATTCTCTCTCGTATTGATTAGATTCAAAATATTGTGCACCAAGAGTTCTTTGTCATAATTCCTTGCCAATAATTTTACATGAAAATTATCATAGTTTACGAAAAATAATTTTTTTTATGTAGGGTTTAAGAGTCTCAGATTTTAAGAAACACTGCTATAGAGGAGCTATCATATTCATGATCACGACTTGTGTGATTTATTTAGAATGCATTGCATAATAACAGATAGCGAGTTCATTTAACTAGATTAGGTTGCTAAAATTGCATTACTGTAAATTATGATATTTCCAAACTTGCATAAAATGCAGTAAATAATTTTGAGCAACAAGTTGGTTAACTGGGTCACAACATTTCCACTCTAACTAGTACAGTTGTCGACTGAGATCCCTCTGTGACATGAATGTTTATGCACATCTTTAAGGTAGCAGGTGATTTCAAAAAAGTATTTTTTTTTTTTTTTTCAAAGTGGTATTGTGCCAATTGCAAGTATAGTTAATGATCCGAACTAACTGAAGTATTTGAATTATTTAAAATATTTTAAATTATTTGATGGTATTTTACGAATTAATTTTATAAGTGATTAAAGTATCATTAGTTGTTTAAAACCATTTATAAGTGGGTAAAGTTCATGTCCGCAAGCCACACAGTTACAGCATCAACCTTATGACACTGTGCATTGTCTTCCTGAAAGAGACAATGGTCGTTTCCGTACAAACGCCAGAACGTAGGAAGCATTGCGTAATCTAGAAACCTCTCGGAGTTCAATGTTCGTGATACCGCAAACAGAGATCCGAAGCTGAACCAGGACCATACAGGCCATCGCCACCTCCGGATTTCATAGTTGAGAATCACGCACTCTAGTAAGAGACGTTCACCGGGCATCCACCACACCCATTCGATAGTGGGTTTGGGTGATTCGTCGCTCCATCACACATTTTTCCAAGCTTCCACGACCCACTGTACACACTCTTTGCACCACTGAAGACGACGCTGCATGTTGGTTCGGGTAACTTGGGGATTGAATATTACTGAAACCAATGTTGCGAGCCTCAATTCTGGATGTTTTTGTGAAGCTCGGTGTTCCAGTTGATGCCCGGAACTCCTCATTTAACGTGTCGGCAGACGAATGGTGGTTTTTACATATTATCCTTCGTAGCATCCTACAGTTTCGTTCGGTGAGTGTGGTGGGACATCCACTGCGGGTAGCATTTGCAGTCGACTCCTGCTTCCATATCAGTATAGTATCACTGATTGGTGACCTGGGTGGCCCAATTTGTCAATAATTTGTTGAACAGATAGGCCTGCAACATGGCATTCTATCACAACGCCTCTTTAAAATATTATACAAAAATAATATAACTTCAGATTTCTTTAGTGTGGATTCTTTTGTTGTATTTAATTAAGCCATGTTGGCTGTAAATGCTTTCCCGATAGATTTATTATAAATGTAAGGATACTTTCTTGAAATATTTACAGTGTGTAACGGTGCATTTTTGTTTTCTTAAAGTTGCAGAGGGCGATTCAACACCTCATCCACTCTTATATTTAACAAAATTGAATAGCTGATCATTTTGACTTGTAATATGATAATCCGTGCCTTTAGTTTCATGAGGATAGGACCTAAGACGACTACCCAACTTCTGCTAAATTAAGATTATAGAAACTACAGATACTTGGAAGATTACTTGTCTTTCAGACCCGAAGAAGAAGAATATAATCAACCATTTCGGAGAGAAAAATCGTAAAAAAATTGTCGAGTTTCTTAAACTTTTCATAATTTCTACTCTTGCTCATTACATTATAATTAAACGGCATTCATTTCTTTAAATTAAATATTTTTTTAGTTTCTTACTGAATAAATTTATTTACGTAAGATTGTATTCAACATAATAACGGAAACGAATTCATTTAAAAGTAGGATATATGATGAATGTACTTCAAATACTAACAGATACTTTAAGTACTTCAAAAATACCAGAAGTAAAGACAAACTACTTAAGTATTAAACCAGTTAAATATGTAGAAAACATCTAGTACTTGAGAAGAAAACTTCAAGTGTAATGGTTTCCGAAAGTATTTCAAGAATAAGTTTGAAGTACTATTTCAAGTATTTTTATGTTGAGTACTACTCAGCTCTGCTTCACCCAGTGTCTAGTATGGAAGGTGCAAGCCTTGACAGAAGGACATACCCAACAGTACGGAGTACCGTACGGTACGTTGTACTATTGCGTACCATTCCCCCACCCCCTAAAGCAGTGTGTGTGTGTGTGAAAATTTATATATGAAAAGAAAGAACACGACCGCTACCCAAGCGTTCGCATATTCGTCTTTTATTAGTGCATTGGGCTGACAGCTGATTCGAACTGGCTGATTCTCTGAAGAGAACCAACCGATTCTTTTAAGTAGTGCAAGCTAAGGCAACTCTGATATCGAGGATTGTATTCTCATAAGCTGTCTGGTTCACTTTACATAACTTTCATAGTTGCTTCATACATATATTAAAATGTTAGTTCTAATAGTTAGTCAACTTGTCTGCAACGTGATTTTTAAATATTATATCACATAAGTGACTTTTCACTGAGAAATAGAAATCTAATTTCTTAATACTAAGAATAGTGATCCGAACTTAATCCACCATTCCTACGAGTTGCCCTAGTGTTGTACTACGTGCTTTAGCTTACGCTAGTATCCGCCGAAACTTTTATAGTTTGCTATATTCGGCAAACTCTGAAACTCTTTGATTCCTATCTTTGAGTTTCTTATTCGGCTTTGAAATAATGTGGGATTTAATATCCCCTTAATTTAAATAATTTTACATCGCCGAAGTGAAGCCTATTGGCTCTTTAACTAATTTCTTAATTTTAGAAATTGCTTAAGTATGTCATTCAATTATACTGACATTTAGTTTGATTTTATTTGCATTTATTTATAAAGTGCTACATTTGTAATATCCTATTTCACGCCACTATTCTGTATTTCACACTATAACCTGCCAAATCTTTTCAGTTTTTTGGGGTTTGGAAGGAATGCAGTATTTTCTGAACTAGAAGAGAAAGAAGAATTAAAGCATTCACTGGCTGAAGACCATCGCATGAACAAGTTCGTGATTCTTCTCTTACATTGCAAGGTCAACGCTAAGAACTAGTAGTCGATACCAAATATTTCTCCCTAAACTAACAAGGTCATCATCGGCACCGCATGGCCACTAACGCTCCTCAAGCGATGGTAAACAAGAACGGATGAAGGAACAGTAAATGGAGGAGGAGGAGCAGAAAAGCAAGAGTGGTTCATTAGGCTAGCAGCTGATTGATTCCCAGTCCATCCATCACATTTCGCCGCTATAGCACCCTGTGATTGGATGCATCGGGGGGAATCTGCATTGCGCGTGATTTGACACATTACTATCGATCTTTTAGGGGTTCCAATTAAACACAGCTGAAAGAATGGAGGCTTTTGTAGTTAAATTCAATGAGAGATGCGTTTAATGGCGAACACTTAAAAAGGAGAAAATTTTGTTTTAGTCGAACTCGGAATACGTGAGTTTGATATGAACGACACTTTGACTTGAAAGTGAACTCTTGCCAAAAATGTCTTAAAAAGGGATATGAAATATAATTAGTAACACGAGTTCAAATATATAGTGAGCAACATCTTTTCTTGGAAAATACAAAGATTTTAATCGTAATTGCATCAACTAACTCTTCCTCAAATCTTCAGACGAAATCTTTTTAAGAATATTGATATAAATTTATTAAATATTTGTTTAATGTTCGGCAGCAAACAATCCCATTCTGTTCCAAGTTATCCGTGATGTTAGAAAAGGGAAAACCAGTCGGAATTATAGATGTTGGATAATTAGATCAACTCTCGGAGATAAATAGACAGGGAAGTACAATCATCAGAATTTAGAACATAAAAGCATAAAAACAGAAGGCAACAAAACAAGGTAAACTGTTCCGCTTAGGATGGGTTGTTTATTCCTGTCTTGCACACATATACCTAATATACAGTATCCATTGATATCTATATGACAATTCGGGTAAATCCAGTTTCGATGTAGAAAACAATAATACTGAGTAGTACGATCGCGGGATTTGATTGTAATTACACGGTAATACATACTTTCTATTATATAATTCCGTGTGACGACCCCAACCAAAAAGAGTACAGCACTCATGATATAGCTTTGATTTTATATTCCATAACATTCTGAATGGGTTTCAGTGGTTAAGATAGGAGTGTTCGGCACGAAAATAAAGATTTCTCGTATTACTCTTGATCTTCAACCATCATTTCGTTAGGAAAATAGCAGCCTAATAAAAAAGGTAGCTGTTAAATTGCAATACCTTAGACACAATTCGTCTTATAACTTACTCGGGAATATTTCTGATATACCTTTGTCAACAATCACGAATTACAAAAAAAAAACAATCAAAATTACCGAGGCACAATCGAGCATACTCTAAATTTCTGCATCGATTTGAAGCCATACTGATGTGAGCTATTCTGGTCATCCTCATCAAACGAAAGCACTTTTTATTATCCCCCCCGCACATGTGAGAATCTCAATACCTATAACACGAGAGTGCCGCCTGTTGGTAAATGATTACATAGAAAAACCAAAGATATATGGAATGAAAGAAGGAAGAGAATGAGAAGTTGAGTTTGGGAAACATTGGAGCTGAATCGTATAAGGATATTGACCTTCAGCTGTCTGTGTTTATACGTAATTGGGGGGGGTGAAGGGATAGTGTCTGCCAGGTCGATGGAGCAGTGTTTATAGAGATACTTATAACAGAAGGTATGATGAAGAAGCAGCATATATATGAAAGTGATTGGGGAGAGAGATTCTGAGGAGGATTTTTGTTGTACTATTCCAGAATGAGAACAATAGTTCAAAGTTGGGAGGATATATAAAGTGTTAGGAGATGAGCCGAAGAGAAGCAATGTCTAAAACGAAAATCAAGCATTTGAGGTTGAATTGTAACTGGCGTACATTTTTCTTTTATTTCACAATAGATCAGATGTGAAAGTCAACCCAAGAAGAGAAACTAATCTTGGTTGATGAGGATTATAAAAAGTGAGGGATAGCGGTATTCCTTCCAAGAAATAAGATTATGTCTTGTTAGCATTCAAATTCACTAGATTATCTTCATCCTCCCTCCTTGAAAAATGGCAAAAAGACAAGTATTCCTCATAGATCTTGAAGCTTGAGTAATTTGAGAACTGAGGTTTTGTAAACGAAGAGGAATGTATGCTAGTGAGAAAAAAATCTTTTGCATACAGAAAGGAGAGTGTAAATGAAAGTATAGAGCTTTGGGTATTTCCGCTTTGATGGAAAAATCGAATGAGATGGTCCATGAACCATGGCATGCCAAACGTGATCATATGCTTTGAAACATCACCATCTGGTGATGAACCACTCGGGTTTATCCAAATCTTTCCATGGCCTGTGTCTAATTATGGGTAAAGTTAGTGAGGTTTTTCACAGTACGAGGATGACATAATCCATATCAGTATCACTATTTAACTGCTGTGTCTCTATGGTAGCGAAGAGGCTGGTTGTTTATCTTCTCCATCACTCTTGAGAGCACTGAGGTGAGGGAAATGGGAAATTATTTAATGGCTTACATTTATCTCTCTTTTTCGGAACAGTCTGGATAAAGGCTTCCTTTCATGATGTTGCACAAATGCTATAGGACAGCTTGTCAATACGAAGGACTGGTTTTTGTTATGAAGTACAAGTTCTTAGCACAACTGAAGAAATACCATGTGCATCTTATGACTTATTAGGAGCAAGGCTATTTGAGTATTTGTTCTGATGTTCTTCTGGCGAAAGATCAGAGGAGGTACTGTAAATGGTTTGCGAAATTGGAGATTTGTCTCGGTCATAAAGACTTGGAGAAGACTGATGCCCTGAGGTGTGTGAGTGAGAGAGAGAAAAAATTTCCAGTAGCCTTGGCAAGGGACCAAATGATAATGCCATTTGAGAAAGTAAGTTTACTACATTTGGTCCTTAAAGTTTCTTTTAAATTTTCTAATGAATTTTTGGAGTTGTTAGCCATTAAACATATGGTAGCTTAAGTGCTCTGGCATATTTGTTGAAAACCTAAAGCTTCCACAGTGGTTAGGGGGATTTGAATGGATGGGGAATAATGAATCATTTCATCTATGTCGGCGCAAATGTTGCGATCAGGAAAGTGGAGAAAATAATCACACCATGGTAAAAATGTATAGGGCAACCATTGTAGTGCCATTGGATACGAGACTGAGTGGGAGAGGCACTTCTCTAAGAAATATAGTTTATAAGGAACGTTGCAAGAAAAGAACTAACCATCAACTGTGTATTTGTGGTTCAGGGTTTGAGAGAATGAAAATTATTTGGAATTCTAGTGGCTGAACAATTTGTGTTAAATCATTACTGACAGCAAACACGGTTCAGCTTCTCTTCCAAATTTGTAGGTAATGGTAGAGAACAGGGCAAGTTGGAATTACTGACGCTGACATCTTCACTGAAGTTTATCTCACTGTTTCGGTGATTAGAGACTGTATGTTATCACCTTTCACTGTTAAGTAATCCAAAAGGTCAGCACAGATCATAATTAACATTGTAAAGATACACAACGTTAATTTATTTATTATTAACAAATTAAGATTCATTTATGTTCTATTGTGCAAAGCATTTATTCATGTAATTAAATTACAATCGATTATTTTTTTATTAATGACAAATTTGATTCTTATTTCTGAATTTATTGTACGCTTCAAGAAGGGAACGAATAGGAAACTTTGAAACATTATGGATATATATGTTACATATGGTGAAACCACAAGAATATATGTACTAAATGTATATCTTGTTCTAAATGAGCATTTAGAACAAGATATACCAACGTGTATATGAACTCATGAATAAAGAGTTACCATTAGATAATAAATTAGACTACCGGAAGGGACAGAGAAATGTATCAGCGAGTCAGAGATGGGCTTATTCTGTTTCCAGCTCTATTCAAAATATTAATTGAATTATAAAAATAAGGGAAACAATAATAAAATAAAAGTATTAATTTTAGCAATTGGTTTTCTCTCCATCTGGTAAAAAAAGCAAATTACACTTGACAAGAAATCCGTATTTTACTCAAGGATAAGCAAACAAGAGTTTGCTAGGTTACTTGTATATAAAGGTAGTTGACTTCGATTTCTTTTTTTAAAATATTCATTTAACAAGAACTATATTAATATGCCGCAACCGATTACATTACAAGGTAATGAAAATGAGTTTAAAATCATGTTATAAATAAGCCAACAATACAATGTGACGATCTAAAAAATAGCATTTAAAAAGAAAGATCCTATGTCTGTATTTTTGGAAAGATACTTAGACCCAGCTTAAATTTTGTAAAGCGATGGCCTCTTCTTCCCCTCAGAAGTAGGAACAAAAGAAAAAAAAACGAAAGATATCACAAGAGAATTAAATATATTAAGTTTAAATGATAATATCAAGAAATTCAATAAGAATGCGAAAAAATATATATATATATATATATATGTGTGTGCCTTCCACCCACGAAAGATAAAACTATCCCACATTACTACCGTACGTGGGTTAGGGTTAAGATAATCTAGTTACTCTGCTTGCTCTGGAGACCAAACATGGAACTTTTTTCAAGCTGCTTCAGGCTCCGTACCACCTAAAGACATCCACAAACATTCATACTCACAGTGAATGCATATCCACGTGCTATTGGCTGGAGAGCAAAATGTCATACACCCAACCAAACAGGCCAGCAGAGTTATACTGGATGGAAAGTTATCGACTACAATAAGAAGAGGATATATATAGACATAAGGGGGGGGGGATCCATTTGTAGATGGAAAGATCAATGAAGCAGGAAAGGCAAATGTCTAACCCTTGGGAAGAAAAACAAAGGAATAATGCATGTGTATGTCAAAGCTTTCTAGTTTCACTGCCTTTAGCCTCTTATTTGAGTAAATAATTGCAATATTGAATAATCCAGAGATGTTTTCACAATTGAAGAAAATCAGATTTTCTTGATTTACTTAACGCATATTCTTCTCACGGTAACTTCTTGCAGCTGCTCTTATAAACGAATTCACAAGCTTGTTCCAAAAGACTCCATTTCAAAGATTATTATTACTTACTCTGATAAATCGAGCCCCAAATCTATATTTTTGTATGAAAAAAGTGCAATTCATTTGTTTTCCCCTTCTGGTTAAATTTAGCCCATAGCTAGAGGAGATCTCTGAAATGTATCAAGTTAAGTAGTGATCGATCGTTAATTACCAGGGTCATAACATCACTATCCAACTTGCTTAACTTTATTATTGGTTTTTCACCAGTAATGCATCTGTAGCCTTCTCATTCTTCTGTATATATATTGGAAGATAGTTTCGTGAAGAGGATTAATAATATCGGCATCAACCTTGATGCCATTTATAATCAAGAATGGGTTTCATTAACTTGTAACCTTGGTTTTTTTTTTTCAATTGAAATAGCTTGGATATGTTTTAGACAAGAAGGATGAAAATATGAATCTCTTGAATATTTTAATAAATGGAAATTAAAACGGATACATTAGACAGGAAGTACCTTCAAGAAATTATGGAAATTTAGCGAGTTGAAGGAGATGACCCAGTTTTGTAAGGTTTTGCAATAAATTTTTAATTTTTTGCTTAGATCAATATCCATACTTTGCTGAAATAAATATCATAATTGATTAATAGAAACTGAAGAATAAAATATAAACGAATTAAATATTCATTTAGTCTTTCCCCAAATAGTAGCCTAGACTCATAAGCAAAAACAGGCGACTGTTTTTCTGCCACATATGGATATTTTTAGCTGAAGAATACTGTCATCATTTATCATGAACTTTGATTTATGTATCCAAACTATAGGAGAATTAGATATGACCAGGTTTCCGGACATACCACTTCGTTTTTCTTTAAGCATGATTGACTTCATTGGTAAATTTATGAAATTTAAGATTTGCATGCGTAGGTCGGGGAGGGGGGGGTAATATTCTGATCAAATTATGTTAAATGTATTAATTTTTCCAATGGTGCCAGGATTCAAATCCATTGTATTTATAAGATGGCATAAATACATGATGACGATCGTTATTTTTATTCATTATTTTTTTTTTAATCAAAATGATCTGCTGTTGAGACACACTCATATTTTGGAAAGAGAAAAAAAAAAAATATATATATATATATATATTAGCATTTAGAATATGTTTTTTTACATCTTTCAGACACTTCGGAATATTCCGAAGGAAAACAGCTGTTTCCCCATCACAGAATTCTAAAAATTGTCTAGCGGTCGCTAAATATCAGACAGTTTCTTTAGGCATACATTAACTTATATTCTAAATCTATACTACGTAATTTGATACTTAGCGTTTCCATTATGTCCACTAATGAATGTAAAACATTAACTCTGCAATTGAAATCTTTTATGCGAGCATGCTATAGTCATATGATGTGCATATATGACAATATTCAAAATCCTTTTAGTAGAATACAATGCAAAATGCTATTCAATACTTGTTTTCATATGTACACTATTCGTACGTGTTTTATCTCACAAATATAAATTTGTTTTCCCAATTTCAGTTTATATAATTTATTAGGTTTTTTTTCAAAGCTGACTATATTTACGGGTCATTATAAATAACGTGAATTCATACGCGAATTAAGAAACGTAAGTATTTATTAAAAAGTGAATCACAATGTTCAGGAATTAAAAAAATATGTAATACAAAAATACACAGCTTACGTAACGAGCGCGTATTTTTCCAATTGTTTTAGGGTTTACAAGATGTTACCTGTCTTATTTTCTGCGCACTTACGTTTCTTTTTATCAGTAATCTCTCAATACTTTGTTTAAAAAACATTTTAATTAAGGCAACATCGGTGGAAGAATGTCATTTATTTAGTGGTTTATCTAAAGAACTTCAAACACAGAAATTGTTCTCAGGGCATTAGTTAAGCGGACATAACGATTCTAACTTGGGAAAAACACTTCCAGGTGCATAAAAACATCCATTACAAGCACAACAGCATTTGTGTAAAAAAACGTCATGTTTGGAGAGTTCTACTTTACTTCGATCGGAGACCGTAGCTACAGACGGTTTTATTTCTAACGCAATTGGGTAATTGGTTGTTCTCCTATCTTATCTTTCTTGCTCATCCATCATCCCCATCTTGCTCTGGTGCAGACGCCAAATATTTCTGTCCTCATTATTGGAAAGACAGAAAGTTTGGATTGTTTAATGTTTATCATTTCGGATTTTATCAAGACAGTTAAGCGCGATCATCACCAGAAACAACTACATTTCAGAAAACTGTCTTGAGTATTTATATAATTTCGCTGCTAGTTTAATGGAGTCTATCGTGGTTTATTTTAATGATAATAAATGGTCGCAGTATTTTTTTCCAACTCTAAATACTATTATTAATGTCATATTTCGAAGTATTTTTTTAAGTTTTCTTGTGCACACGTTTTCTGTAGTGATTCCACATCGTTAGTTTAACTGTTAGTTTGAATTAGCATAATGGCTGTTAAATTTTAAAAAAATTAATGATTTTCCCGCTAGGGATCCGGATTTATGGTTCAGTGTTCTATTTTACACGGTTTATGTTTTATTATCGTAATATTCGTTATAACCGAGTTCGTATTTGTTAGTATCGGTGATTTTCACACATTTTTAAAATACAGGATATTTTCATAAAAAAAACAAACAATCAAAGCATGCATTTACCTGAGTCTTCAGTAAATAATGCCTCCTTGGCTTCTGGAATCGTTGCTAGTGATTCTCTATTATCCAGCACCTGGAGGAAGAGGAATACAAGAATTATTTTCGAGACCAATTGAGATCGCCCACTATCTGCTGTTGGTTTATTATTACATTGGCAAAGCTCAACGAATAAGAATGAATTTCAAAGCGATTTGAAAAACTAAAATGAAAATTTTTGCTTGGAAACTAAAAACAGTTAAATAATCACAAAAAATTGTGATTATTTAATTAAGTAGCTTAATTATTGCCAATGAACTTGTAATCAAATAAACAGATGTTAAATTTATCATAAAATAGTCTACTATCAATAAAAAAAATAAATTTTATTAATGTGTAATCATAATTTGAGAGTCTTCGCTCAGCCAGTTTCGACGATACCATTTAGTCGGAGTTCAAATCTCGCCTAGAACTCGAAGAATCTCTATCAGGGATTTTCAGTTGAAGGTAAATTAGCGGCAAGAAGCACACACGTAGTTGTATAAGTATAGAAGACTACGAGGATAAAGATTAACCTTCCCTTACCTTCAGATCTGGTTTTGAAAGCCTACGGTGGGGAACTAGGCTTAATCGTAAAACAGAGAGAAGATATATAATTTAGAAAGAAGTAATGAATAAATTTATAATATAAATTAATCGTCTTTTATGCATAACTAGCTGTGCCGAAAGTTTGTCTCAAACACAAAAGTCTTCTGGATATCAGTGTGTTTACGTGAAACAACAGAATGATGAAGTAACCGATGAGGCTGCAAACGTTAGTTACCAAGATTCGAGATGAGGAGACTCATCGATAGCAACTGTCAGCGGCAAACAGATTTGGCCTGTGACAGTTGAATACGATGGTTTAGAAATGCAGTTCATATCACTGATCACACCATTGCTTACTAGTTTCGTTTGAGACCTCAACTGGATAACGGTTAGGGATCAAAATAGTTGGGTGGTAGGAATAAATCACGCCCGTTATTAATGCATATATTACAATAGCATGGTTTGCAATAGCTATTTAATACCTTCTGTGACAACATACATCACGTTGTCATATTAGAAGGAATTTATTTAATTGTTATCTCTGTTTACACTGGCATTCAGTTGTTATTCGTAAACAGTTCCATTGTAATTTAAATGAACGGATTACCATTGTACGTACTGGCACATTTGGCTTGAACACGTTTACCGTCTATTGCATATTCAAAGTCGGTCTGTCTGCTTTGCGGGAGGAAAAATGATTTTCTGAGGAATATTTATTCTCTTTTATTTGAAGTTCGATATAGTTTTTCATATTTTAATTTATAGCACATAGGTAGGATAGTAATGTTTGAGTAATGGCAAACAGATTAGTAGCATTGTTATTCTCTGTGATAAACGGCTATCCAATTAACAACATTTAAATACTAATTAAACTTAAATTAAAAACAATACTAAAATTAGTTCAGTAAATTGTCTTCCTTTTCCAGTGGAGTGTGGTAAGATATCGCGACCCTTATAAGATAGTTAAGATTTTTGGAGTTTCTTACTTTGTCAGGGAACTCTACAGACACACTGACCAAATCGATGGCAGCCAATGTGCGAATATCGAAAAAAAAATTAGCACATTAATCCTCGCAAACTAATTCCCATTAAACAAAACCTAAACTTCGTCTATGACAACTCACTTTTGCGCAGCTATCCCCAATACGATTCTTCCTATTCAATGAAGAAATCGTCACTTATGTGCATGTAATCTTTGATGGAAACATCTCGGTACCCCCCCCCCCCCCCTTGATCATCGAACTTGATCATGGGCAAACGTACCCTCAAATCACGTACCAGGCAATAGTCACTATGTCGTATCATTTTCTCACACTTTAATTTCTTCACTGGCAGTTCAACACCTAACTTGAAGCCCATTTGAGTCAAACAAGAAGTGAAAAAATTCCATACCATTTAAGCTAATTTTAATTTTCGGTTCAATAAATTAAAATAAATGCAATGTTGTTTCGAATTATAGCCGAAGCAACTAAAACTGAAGCCCGCGTAGTGTTTGGCTTCAGTTTTAGTTAGATTTATTCTTCTAGACGATTTGTCTGTTCTGTCGGATGAAAAATCCGAGTTTCTAGAGGGCAAGCCGATCCACTCCGTACAAGAATAAATACTCCACCTTCAGGGAAAAACCTCAAGGTTCTCTGCATTAGAACCCAGATCTTTCCAACCAAAGAGCATTATCGATTGATTAAAATAATGCAGAAATTCTCTTAGTCCAAATGAAATTTGGACTAAGAGAATTTCTTAATAGAAGCGCTTAGCAATCTTTTCCAATATGCAATCTACTCATAACCTTTATGTCACTCACCAGTGGACTACAGTGATGAAAGTCCATGACAAACTAGTAATCCAAATCTCAACCAAAGCATTAGATTGAATCTATGGCACAAAGGGGCTACTTTTTCTGTGGTCGCTTCATAGATGCAAAGATGAAGAGGTTATCACCTGGTTTCTTTGTTAATATCGCAAATCACAAGGACCTTCTTTGCTCGTCTCTTCTGTCTGCATATTAATAATTATTAACTACAATCTTCATGTCTTTAATGATGATATTCTATTTAGCAAGCGAGCAAAGAAAGAATATTTGCAGCCAAGTCCTTGAATTCCATTGTCATTTCCAATAGGAGTAAAAGCATCCACTTCAGTTCTTTAAACATTTTTTCTCTCCCATCGCAAAAAGTGTTCCTCTTCGTTTAATAACATGAAAGTACTAAGAATAAGAGATTCCCTTCAGCCGTCTCAAAATCAAAAAAAAAAAAAGCGCCTTTCACGGGCGTAACTTCTTTCATAAATGGCCATCACTTAAAAATACGAGATTTTCTCAGCTGTGAAATATTGGAGCAGTTCTTCTAAAACTTTTTTTTTTAATTCGATCGTTTATCAATAACATTTCCTACTGATGTTTCCTCAGTGAATAGCTATTCTTTATATCAGTCTATTCCTTCTTGCGTTTCATTTTGTTTGCATTTCTTGTTTACGTTTTTAGTGATACTTCTTATTCCAGAAAAACTTGTTTATTAGTTTAGATAAACAATAAAAATTTGTTTCGTTTTTAATAAATCTACTGTTTAAGTTTTTTTTTTTAAGTTCTTGATTTTTTCCCAGTTACTCCTTATTACACTAACTACCGAAATTGTTCAAATCCCGTCAACCTTTCATTTCTTTCAGCTAAAGACAGTTTATTCCCACTTAGTAGCCAAACACCCATTAAACCAGACAACATTTTCAATAGTGTCAAAAAAAAAAAAAATACAATTTATCTTTCCACAGACACCTCCAAGGTGTTCATCGTGCAGTCATCTACAATTATTTTTAATCGCGAATACTTCCAAAGTTCTCAAGTGACAAATCGAGCAAGAAGTTCGGCGTACTTAATGATGTTCTCCCTATCATCAGCAAAAGGCCATAAAACATTGGCTTTTTGGAAGAGTGCCCAGTTGTCAACATGTCTTAGATGAAGTGTCAATAATGCCACAGCACGTGTCAAGAAATACTGTACGATGCTGTCATCTGTGAAATATTGGGACACCACACAAAGTCGAAATTGATAATGTAATCGACGTTATGCGATATTACACTGAGATGATGCTATACTACTCGAACTTTAAAAAAAAAAAAGTTGAGAAGAACGGAATATTTCTAGTTTCTCGTATTGTTATCTATTGGTTGTATTAATAGAAATCATCTCCCTTCAGATAATGGTGTTTCGGATGAGTAATCCGACCTAGCTTTGACAAGCGTATTACAATCAGAAATCATTGCAGAAGCCTGAAACCATTGATGCGTAACTATTTAATCCAATTAAATTATCGTACATAACAATTGAGAATTTTATTATTAATTATAGTTATTTTTATTTTCATTATTTCAATTTATTATTATTCCTTCCGCCAGGAGGCACTGTGTACATTAATCAGCCATTGTTTCTTAGTTCGACTAATACGAGATTAACTCAACTAGCAACAGTGATCGGTGTTGACTTTGCGTTTCTGTTGTTAATAAGTTTCTTCTTTCTAGTTCGACAAAAATACACAAATACGAATCATAAGTGCACTTTAATAAAGTCAGAATAAAATTCGACTTGGATAAAATTATTTTTACATCAATATTTTTCGAAGTTGTTTTCTGCGTGTTGTCTACTGCGTAGTAACATTGGCATTCGCGCAAGACATGTGAGCCAATTGGAAGAGGATAAAAATGTCGGAACACTTTTGGCATGACTATTGCGGTACTCGTTTCGATAAAGCGATGGTGTTTTCTTGGAAAATTATTTGCTTCCGCAACACACACACACACACGAAACCGTTTGTAATATGTGAGCAAACAATTTCTTCTTTAGAGTCTTATCTTGTAGTCTCTTGTGCTTACTCTATCTTTCTGACCTTCTGCACCCTGACCCACTTTCGTTCACTCCAAGATAACAGAACTGTGCAGTTTCTTTTCATTATTCATGGCCGTCACTTCATTGATTATCGTTGTTATTGTCCTGCGGCATCAAGTCCGAAAAGACGCGTGCGCAGTAAGCCACTCACAACACACAATTTTTTTTCCCCCCAACTCCACTCTGAGGTAGTCAAACGTCTATTAAAAATGTTTAGAAGCAGCATGCATGAAAAAGCACCCATTTTTTTCTTCTCTCGCTTTTTTCCTCTTTTTTTTTTTTTTTTTTTTTATAACTTCCTTCGCTTATACTCTTGTTCAGTAAAGCGCGGAGCTTTGTGTCTTCCGACGATCCAGCGTGTGCTGTTTTTACCTTTGGAATTACCTTTAATGTTTGAAGAGAGCATTGCAAGGTTCGAGAACAGGAGGTACGGGTTCTGCGCTTTAATATTTTCGTTCTAAGTTAACTGCTATCTACGGAAGCCATAAGGAGCCACTGGAAGAAACTAATGAAACGAAATGGGTCTATAGATGATAACGTTTTCTTGGATACTATTAGTAATTAAGAAAAGCGAGTCTATGTTCGCATTAAGAATGCAGATGTTTATATACTTCGCATGTCTCTCTTCATTTAAGAATCACATCAAGATTCTTTTAGTTGAGTCGGCTTCGCAATGCAATATTCATTATGGATAGCAATAACACAAAACAGTAGAAAAGAGATTCATAATTCACTGCTGAAACACAAACACAATGGTAGTAACCGAGTTAATTAATCTCACTATTGTTTTTCTTGTCAGGTTAACTGTACGCAGTAGTATTGTGTACACAGTATCATACAATGTAAACATGTACAAAGAAATCCACAGCATCGAGAACTAAGACTCCAAAAGGCATTTTTAATGCATATGAAATACGGAACTTTTTTTTGTCATTGTGATTGAATTTGAGCTATCACCACGATTTTTTTTCCATACAGGAAAAAAATCCAAATGTCTATCGCAAAATACTGGGTATCATAACGTAATATATTGTTGAGGAATATATTTAATTATGTTTTAAATTGTTTAAGAGTAATGAAAACGACAGACTCTAGCTGTCACTTACGAATGAGTATTCCAATTTTACAAAAAAAAAAAAAATAAATAAATAAAATAAAAGTGCAGCTATTTTTCTAAATAGTTTAGATTCAAAGTAAAAAAAAATGTAACTGGTAAGTTCCTAACTCGGTTTAGCAAAATAGAACAGAATCCTCGTGAAAATTAGAGTTATGAAGCGAAACATTCATGGGTCTAGTCAGACCACGCATTGTGAAGTATAATTGTGCCCAGGAGAACTCGTAATGGTCTTTCTGGTAAACCAAGACTTCATCTGCATACTATAAATAATTGTACTAACATATGCTTCTCGACGATAGAATAAATTAAAGATACAAAGAAATTATATTTTTGGTTTAATCCTTTATCCAAGTGTACAAACAAATTTTGCACCTGAAATATTCTAATACAGTGGTATTGACCCTTCCCATAATGCATAGCATTATACCTGCAAGGTACATATCTGCAAGGAGATGTGCTTTGCATCATGGGATGCAAGTGATGTGAGGCTTCTTTATACCAGTTGCTCCAGTCCTGAAAATACTTCAGTTGCAAACTTTGTTTGCTTACACTTGGATAAAGGATTAAAGCAAATATATAATTTCTTGGTATCTTTAGTTTATAGTATAACTAAGTGGAAAAACTTCAAACAACTATCTATAATCCAGAGTATTATAATACTAAGGTGTGACACCTTTTGGCTACTCGTATATGAAAATACGACTTCTGCATTACTTCGACCTTGGTATCACCTCTGGGTCTGGCTCCCACAGATGAGAGTTCAATAAAGGTTGAAACCGGTAGGAAGCATTGGTGATGAATGGCGATACTGTAACTCATAAAGTTAACTGAGGCACGGCTGTTGCTGTTACCCCTCAGATGACACATGAGCGGCTCTGCTCGATGGTGGGGGCGAGCCTGCCAGGGGTAGAGCCAACGCTGAGATAAAGGATTACACTTGGATAAAGGATTAAAGCAAATATATATAATTTCAAGCTATATATATAACTTGGTTATACTATAAATTAAGTGGAAAAACTTTCAACGACAATAGAATAAATGGAATATTTACTCTTCCTTATAGAAAAAAATGCGAGTATTACTTTTCGGAGAGGCTTCCTACGTTAACTAATCCTATTGCTGAAGTTTGGTTCGGTAAGGCCTTATGAATGATTCTGTTCGCATTTCAGCAAACATCATCCATTTCATTAAAATTTATTATTCATAATTTCTTAAGAAAATTAACGATTCCACTGATGCTTCACAGACTGTCTCTGGGAATAACATTACACAAAAATTCGTGACAAGTTTTCGGTGTTTCAATTCCAATGAGCATTGCCTTCACAATTTTCTGTAGTACTGAGATCAGTAGCCGACTGCGTTCACTGAAGCGAAAAGCCGGTTTCGTTTGCTATTCGTAGCGTTTTGCCTTTCGCAAAACGCTGCGAGCCTCTTTGATTATTTTATCAACGCGACTACAGTCATTCCCCCCCCCCCCACCCCCAGTTGCTGTTTGTAGCCTTTCGCTACACTGTTGATCCTTAGCACACTTTTCCCCATAAACAACTTTATTTCGCTGATTGATGTCATTCGATGGAAATTTTTTTTAAAGTCAGGGATATAATCATTGGAGGCAGTTTCATTCTACCTCCGACATTATTTCCTCACACACGCCATTTTGACTGCAGTATCAAGACCTACTGAAGAAGGGAATTGTTGCAATTATGATTTCTTCCTAAGAAAAATTGGATGTTAATAGCATAGCATGTCTTCGTAGTTAATATCCTACCTTTTCGCTGAACTATCACCAGCATCTTAATATACACTTGCAGGATACTCACACAAATAAAATTGAAAAATGGTGAAACATTTTGTTGATGTTTTAAGGGTTAGCTGAAAATTCTGTACCAGATTGCGAACTAAAGTGATGTTACACTGGAAGATTAAAATCATTCATTATCAACGTATCATCAGACCTGCGGGAATGAGGGATCTCACTGACGATTTTAAAATTCATTCAGGAGATACATCGAGAGTTTGGTTTGAAATAATTTGTAAAGTCAAACCATCAGATACATGAAAATCTTGAGTTTACAGATTATGGCTCAGCTGCTAATTTCTTCTGTTTTGTTTAATTTCTGTTGCATAGAAGGCTTGCGATAAAACTATTTCTTGTTTGAAACTGAACAGATCTAAAATTAGAATTCTAATATCATTTTCACTGCTTACTAATGAACGGATATGTCATTCTGTTGCATTTAAGAACTTGTTATATAGAACCTAGAATATCCTCTTATGCATATTTTTACATCCTTGGATAAAAATACATCGCTAAAATGTTTCTGTATATTTGTGTGTATTTCCAAATTTCATCAGCATGTCAGTTTTCTGTAGAGGTGATTTGTCCTACGACACTTTATACTTCAAATTCACTCCATCCTCTTGAACAAAAAAGTTGAAATCGCTGATGGAAAAAGTAAGGCTAATGGTAAGTCGAAATTATCTTCTTGATTCGTATTATCGTGCCTCAAACCAGACTGTCTAAAACTCACCATTCATTACCGTGATAACCAATGTTACTTCTAAAATACTTTCCTATTGTATTAAATATAAAAAAAAAACATCTTCGGCATCTACTGAGAAATTAAGTTGTCTTTTTTTTATGGTAAAAGAAAAGACACCTGTGGATATATTAGAAATCTCAATATCCCTTGCCTGTTTAGGGTATTACGGTAATTAGATATTTTAAGGATACTTGTGACAAAGATTGAATAATATAA
The DNA here is from genome assembly GCF_054136105.1 of Typopeltis vanoorti. Classification (NCBI taxonomy): domain Eukaryota; kingdom Metazoa; phylum Arthropoda; class Arachnida; order Uropygi; family Thelyphonidae; genus Typopeltis; species Typopeltis vanoorti. The sequence continues at coordinate 75,816,733 of NC_143568.1, forward strand.
GCACTTTTTAGACCGAAATATTTGGCTAATTAAATATCTTTGTTTACGTGCTTATACAGTAATTATTGCTGAATATTTATCCTTTTTAACTAAACGGCCACCATGAAAATTCATTTTAATAATAATGGCAATTTAGTTATGGAGGGGGACACTCTTAAATCGGTCTTTAGCTGTAATTGCAATTAGATATTTCCTTTTTTCTCAGCTGAGTTAGGTTATAAACCCTGAGAGAGAGAGACGAGTCCATGCTTAGTGACAGAAGACCCAACTTCTACAATTTTCATACAAAATGGTTTTTCCAAACACTCGAAACCATCGCTTCAAGATGCTTATAAGAGATCGTACATCTTTCAATGATGACGCAAAATACTTCATAATAGATGTATCCGGGATGAATTAGCTTTCCGATGTGAGACTTTATCAAGAATATGGCAGAGCGAATACAGCGAAAACCAAATGTCACTCTAAAACCAGGGGCACATTCAAACAGTCATTACATTATTCCATTTATCCAAGAACAGTGATTGCTGTGATTTATGTTTTTTCCCCCAGTACTCGGGAGATAAACATGAAAACAAAACGGAAACTAACATTTTAGCAGTACTTCAAGTTATCCCTGGGGTTACAAGCAGAATAACCCTTAGTTCGAAGTGAGCTAGATATCGATTATTGAAGGACGAATGCATGTGACATGCGATTGGTTGCCAGAGGAGACTTTTGATCGATTTCACTTTGTCAGCAAGTCTGCTGAAAACACATGTTAGAATAATATATTTTTTCCCTCTACGGGAGTAAGGAGTTGAAATAGCAGCGCTGTACATTTTTTCTTTTATTTTTCATTGCTGATTTTATGAGGTATCCACTCATTCTCTGTCGCGTTTTTGTTTGCTGGAAGGTCTTTTTGTCTTGTCTTATAACATTTAGTGGCGCGACTGGAAAATATCAGCAAAAACTCCTGGGATTGTTTTCCGTTACCTAGTTCATATAGGCTAATAAACACGCGATATGAATGAAAAATACAAAGGCTAATGGAAAACAAATATAATATTCATTGAATATAATATTTGAATATTTATCATTTCGTATATGCATAGTGGGAGGAGTAAACTTTTTTGGACTTTTCCCCATTCAAAATAGCATTCCATTTTTATCTCATAGGTAGGATGTGAAGGACAATTTTGCTGACTGTATCGTGTAATATCTAGGACAGGTTATTTTCCGAATCTTATTAAGCTCAACTCAAGAAAACACCCACAGAACTTATAGAAATCTAAGATACTAAGTACCGTAGGTAGTCGATGGGTGAGATTACTTGGGAACTCTATTCTGGAGGATAACAAAGGAACTTTTTCAAATGGCCGTGATAGTAGCGTGAAAAATGCTTCCATATTTCAAGCCTCTGCAACATAGGCTGATGGTTTCTCCCAAACAATTACCATCACCAGTTAAAGACTCAAAACACAGGACATAGTGGAATTTTAAAACCATATTGGAGACAGTATCCCTTTGGTAATTCATGTTGACATACTTCCACAGAATCTACTATAAAAACTATACTTTTTATTTCAACGTAATCTAGCGTCTAAAATACTCAATCTTCCTTAGGTAGTAAATGTAATTTCTTTGTTAAATACACACGTTAGTTGTTGAATCATTGTCGTGTCCCTTCATTTCTTAAATTCCATACAACATACCTAAACCAAAATTTTTTCCCTTTAATAAATATCCTTTAAATTCCAGATTTCCCCGCTGAGACAAATTATACACTTATGAAAAATGTGGCAAGCCATTTTTTAAAATAACATCCTGATTTATGTACTTTGACTTCATAGATTGTAAAAAAAAAGTGACAAAGACAAAAAAATAAACAAAAAAGCAGTTATCTAAAGCATTACACATAATTACAATTTTTCGTAGCGAAAGGCATGCAAACATTTGCAGTGGTTTAGTTTAATGGTGAGAATTTGTGTACCCGATATTCAAACAAAACAGATATTGTACACTTCTCGAGAGTAAGTTATACAGAAGTTGTGTATGCTTAAAGTATATTTAATATATAATTTCCTGAATGTTGATTCGTTAAAACCATTACCTACTTCGAACTTTTCATTAAAAAATTAAACTATATTTAGAAGACTTTACAATTTTTGTGGACATTTTTGTACTAAGTTCATGTTAGCTATGCAAGAAAGAATTGAAACCAAAAAACCCGTTAAAGCTTTTTTTTTTTTTTTTTCCTCGAAAAACATTTGTAGTTTCCAAATACAACGAAGCTTTTCAAGGTGCACAGAACGTTGGTGGGATGGCGATAAATTTATCACTGGGACCCAGTCAGTGATCAAAATTTAAACGGAGAAATCGCTTAAGTTGTAAGATGCACTTCAATAATACGAAAAAAATCCTTAAATATTCGACTGATTTCTTGCTTGTATATATATCAAGAAGTAAACATTAACGAGCAGTACTGCGGTCGAGTGTTTTACGTTGCAGATGAACATCATTTTGCCATTTATCGCCAGCGACTTAAAATATCCTTTCGATTTATTTTTGAAACTTTACTAGTCCCAGTAGTGCTACCCAAACCTGCACATTCTAAGCAGTAAATCGGCATTAAAATCCCACTAAAGTTGCAATTCTAAGGTTACAGTCATTTACGTTTCAAAAAAATATTCTATAGGAAATGTCTTCATGTAAATTACGGCGTTCTTTTTCCAAGTGCGTCGTGCAAAGCTTAAAATTATTGTCACCGAATAAATTTCTATCGGCAACATAAATTAAGTACACAGGAAATGTGGTTTTTATAGCACATTCATTCATTTAATTTTCTTTGATGACAGAACTTACTTTGTACGTGTCCATAAGTAATGTCTTGTGTTACAATTAAAGATTTTAATTAGAGCGAAAACTCAATGTGTGAATAATTAATTACTTTATGACCAGTAGAACAATCGTATATAATACTAATAAAGGAATGGGTGTCGCTAAGTTTAATTAATTATTAAGTTTCTAGGCTTTACTGATATAAAGACTGCAATCAGTTCTTTGTTCGTCATTGTGCATTAACACTTAAAGTTGTTTAAAGGCATTATTCGTTGGGCGTAGTAGACAAAGAGCAGTGAAGATTGGTGCATTCTGTTATATTCAGATTTTGCTAATCAACATGGGAAAGAAGCACAACAGTAATTGAATGGACGATACCAAAAATATAATGTAATGTAAATGCAGTGCAGAATTTCACTTGGAGTGTATAACAGTGAGGTAGGTTTTATTTAGCTGTAGAATACGCGAAGTATATCGTACACATTCGATTATCAATGTGAAAAGTACTGAGAATAATAGAGTACTGATGTGCAAAAAAGCAGTTCGTGCTATAGTATGATGGACAGAGAAAAAAAGCAGTTCGTGCTAGAGTACTGATGGACAGAGAAAAAATCATTTAGTGCTAGAGTACTGATGGACAGAGAAAAAATCATTTAGTGCTAGAGTACTGATGGACAGAGAAAAAATCATTTAGTGCTAGAGTACTGATGGACAGAGAAAAAATCATTTAGTGCTAGAGTACTGATGGACAGAGAAAATATCAGTTAGTGCTAGAGTACTGATGGACAGAGAAAAAAAGCAGTTCCTGTTAGAGTACTGATGGACAGAGAAAAAAAGCAGTTCCTGTTAGAGTACTGATGGACAGAGAAAAAAAGCAGTTCCTGCTAGAGTATGATGGACAGAGAAAAAAAGCAGTTCGTGCTAGAGTACTGATGGACAGATAAAAAAATCAGTTCGTGCTAGAGTACTGATGGACAGATAAAAAACCAGTTATTGCTAGAGTACTGATGGACAGATAAAAAACCAGTTATTGCTAGAGTACTGATGGACAGATAAAAAACCAGTTATTGCTAGAGTACTGATGGACAGAGAAAAAAACCAGTTATTGCTAGAGTACTGATGGACAGAGAAAAAACCAGTTAGTGCTAGAGTACTGATGGACAGAGAAAAAACCAGTTAGTGCTAGAGTACTAATAAACAGAGAAAAAATCATTTAGTGCTAGAGTACTAATAAACAGAGAAAAAATCAGTTCGTGCTAGAGTACTAATAAACAGAGAAAAAATCAGTTCGTGCTAGAGTACTAATAAACAGAGAAAAAATCAGTTCCTGCTAGAGTATGATGGACAGAGAAAAAAAGCAGTTCCTGCTAGAGTACTGATGGACAGAGAAAAAAATCAGTTCGTGCTAGAGTACTGATGGACAGAGAAAAAACCAGTTATTGCTAGAGTACTGATGGACAGAGAAAAAACCAGTTATTGCTAGAGTACTGATGGACAGAGAAAAAACCAGTTATTGCTAGAGTACTGATGGACAGAGAAAAAACCAGTTATTGCTAGAGTACTGATGGACAGATAAAAAACCAGTTATTGCTAGAGTACTGATGGACAGAGAAAAAACCAGTTAGTGCTAGAGTACTGATGGACAGAGAAAAAACCAGTTAGTGCTAGAGTACTGATGGACAGAGAAAAAACCAGTTAGTGCTAGAGTACTGATGGACAGAGAAAAAAATCAGTTAGTGCTAGAGTACTGATGGACAGAGAAAAAAATCATTTAGTGCTAGAGTACTAATAAACAGAGAAAAAATCAGTTCGTGCTAGAGTACTAATAAACAGAGAAAAAATCAGTTCCTGCTAGAGTATGATGGACAGAGAAAAAAAGCAGTTCGTGCTAGAGTACTGATGGACAGATAAAAAACCAGTTATTGCTAGAGTACTGATGGACAGAGAAAAAAACCAGTTATTGCTAGAGTACTGATGGACAGAGAAAAAACCAGTTATTGCTAGAGTACTGATGGACAGAGAAAAAAACCAGTTATTGCTAGAGTACTGATGGACAGAGAAAAAAACCAGTTATTGCTAGAGTACTGATGGACAGAGAAAAAACCAGTTAGTGCTAGAGTACTGATGGACAGAGAAAAAACCAGTTCGTGCTAGAGTACTGATGGACAGAGAAAAAAATCAGTTCGTGCTAGAGTACTGATGGACAGAGAAAAAAATCAGTTCGTGCTAGAGTAGTGATGGACAGAGAAAAAAATCAGTTCGTGCTAGAGTAGTGATGGACAAAAAAACCAGTTCGTGCTAGAGTAGTGATGGACAAAAAAACCAGTTCGTGCTAGAGTAGTGATGGACAAAAAAAACCAGTCCATGATAGAGTAGTGATGGACAAAAAAAACCAGTTCGTGCTAGAGTAGTGATGGACAGAGAAAAAATCAGTTAGTGCTAGAGTACTGATGGACAGAGAAAAAATCAGTTAGTGCTAGAGTGTGATGGACAGAGAAAAAAACCAGTCCGTGCTACAGTAGTGATGACAAAAAAAACCAGTTCGTGCTAGAGTAGTGATGGACAAAAAAAAACCGGTTCGTGCTATAGTGATGGACAAAAAAAAAACCGGTTCGTGCTATAGTGATGGACAAAAAAAAACCGGTTCGTGCTATAGTGATGGACAAAAAAAACCGGTTCGTGCTATAGTGATGGACAAAAAAACCGGTTCGTGCTATAGTGATGGACAAAAAAAACCGGTTCGTGCTAGAGTAGTGATGGACAAAAAAAAACCGGTTCGTGCTAGAGTAGTGATGGACAAAAAAAACCGGTTCGTGCTAGAGTAGTGATGGACAAAAAACACCGGTTCGTGCTAGAGTAGTGATGGACAAAAAACACCGGTTCGTGCTAGAGTAGTGATGGACAAAAAACACCGGTTCGTGCTAGAGTAGTGATGGACAAAAAACACCGGTTCGTGCTAGAGTAGTGATGGACAAAAAAAACCGGTTCGTGCTAGAGTAGTGATGGACAAAAAAACCGGTTCGTGCTAGAGTAGTGATGGACAAAAAAACCGGTTCGTGCTAGAGTAGTGATGGACAAAAAAACCGGTTCGTGCTAGAGTAGTGATGGTAAAAAAACCGGTTCGTGCTAGAGTAGTGATGGTCAAAAAAACCGGTTCGTGCTAGAGTAGTGATGGTAAAAAAACCGGTTCGTGCTAGAGTAATAATGGACAAAAAAAAGTTAGTGCTAGAGTAATAATGGACAAAAAAAGTTAGTGCTAGAGTAATAATGGACAAAAAAAGTTAGTGCTAGAGTAATAATGGACAAAAAAAAGTTAGTGCTAGAGTAATAATGGACAAAAAAAAGTTAGTGCTAGAGTAATAATGGACAAAAAAAAGTTAGTGCTAGAGTAATAATGGACAAAAAAAGTTAGTGCTAGAGTAATAATGGACAAAAAACCAGTTCGTGCTAGAGTAATAATGGACAAAAAACAGTTAGTGCTAGAGTAATAATGGACAAAAAACAGTTAGTGCTAGAGTAATAATGGACAAAATAACAGTGCTAGAGTAGTGATGGACAAAAAATAAACAGTTCGTGCTATAGTAGAGTACAGGCGAGCAAGAATAAATCAATAGAGTAAAGAAAACGTGTGACTACGAATAATGCAATATGGTACAGATGAGCAAGAATATGCAGAATATAGATAAGCAAGGATAATACGATACAGAGGACTGTGACTAAGAATAGTACAATAGTGTGCACGGTACTGATGAGAAAGGGGATATTCTGCACTGACAACGAATAAGTGGATGTGCAGCATACCTTTCGATAAGGCAGAGTTTTAAATCAAGCAATTTAATAACTATAAGATATAATTCAACTTTATGATGTATTTCAACCTGTTAACTCGAGAATTTATTCAGTAAAATCCTCAAGATATGTTCTATAGACAAGGTAGTAAAGTGGAAATATAAAGAAAAGGCTTATGAGACGAAACCTTTAGTTCCATGCGCTCTAAGTGCCACAGAGCACTTATTGTAGAGAAGGATACGTTTCTAGAGGCTGGTTTTTCTTTCTGGAAATTTCAACGTTAATGCAAAAAGTATTGCGGGAGCTCATGGAACACTCGAGGGAACCGTTAGAGTCCTAAGTATGGAATTATTTAGTTTTATCTACAAAACCGCTTCTCAAGGCCTAATAAAATTTCAGCTGTTTGTCGATAGCGTGTAGTAAAATGGGTGGACTATTTACGATCGCAATAATCCCTCGGAAGCTCAGTGAGAATTCCAAATAAGACGTAATCGCACTGAACGATGCCCGGGAAGAGCTGTGTAAGTTATTTAAAAAGTGGAAAAACGGTGACTTGGAGGTTATTGTTAGGAAAATGCTCAAGAAGTCGAACGTGACAGTTCTGAACTATATGAATCTCGAGCTTCCATGTAACTTTTATTGCTTTCGAAGACAAAATTCCAACATGGATGATTAAGGTAGTACATTTTACGGTTCAAAGATTGCTTACCAATATACGTATGTTTTTCTGCAGCTTCTGTATACGATAGTTCGCAGACGAGGTAAACTCTTTAATCACAACACACGCAGTGTCTTACGTGCTATCAATAAGAAAGAAAACGTGATTTTTGCTTCTTTCTCTCATGCAATTCCATTATACCGGTAGAGTAACAGGGATAATACATAGCACTCGCGAAAACATTACACATCCTCTTCGTTCTTTCTAAACATAGGACAATATTCTGTGTTATCTGGCACCCCGGATGTAGTAGCTCACTCTGAAGGTACTGTTTATATTTATACAATACATACGCAAATGCTTTTTGCATGTAACAGACAAAATAAAATACATTTCGTGCGTGCTGTTCTTGTGATCAACTGTTTTTACATTTATCGCTTCATAATGATAAGAAAAATATCAAAATTTCAGGTTAATGTTGTATTTTTTTCATTTTTTTTTTTACAAAGTCTGGAAATCCTGCTTTACAGACTAAACATGAAACTTGCATTCATAGCTGTAGTTGTTACAAACTTCGAACGTCTTACAAACAACTTAAACCTTGACAGGAAAAATTATTTTCTTGGAGGAAGACGTCCTACTTGTTTCTCTAAGATCGCAGCATCCAATCTAGAAGACGCAGCGACAACAGTATGCGTTGAATTAAAATAGATTGCATTTATGGTCGTGTATTAAAAATGCCTGTGGGAGGTAGGTTAAGCGATAGTAAAAGAATGAGTGTCGGAACCTTCCACAAGATCAGAGAAATGCAAAAGTTAATTGTATTTTAACTAATGAAAACATTATTAATCAGCTAAAGATAAAAAAGAAGACTTAACAAGATTATTAATCAAAGAATTCTGAAATGCTCCGGACATAATAGAAAATGGAAAGAAAACAAGAGGAAGAACTAGATTAAGATAGACGGATCAAATTGTAAAACTAACAAAACTACTATTAAAATATGTGATTAAAAAAATATTAAATAAATGGGAAGAACTGCGAATAACGACAGCTCAGAACTTGTCCGTGTTTGTCATGGGGGGGGGGGGGGAGTGAAGAGAAGAGAGAGAGAAGAGAAGAGAGAGAGAAGAGATAAGCACGACACCCCGCCCTTGAAAAGTTAGTATTAAAAGCGTTATTTAAATTAATTAACAAGAATGAAAATTCCAGGTTTACATCAAGTGGTAGCCATGGCCGTACTTATGCATAGGCGCGTGAGGCTGCACCTGTGAGGCCCGAAAAATTAACGCCAATTTAAGGGCCTCAGACAATGAAATTTAGAATTTAACTTTGCTCTCCAACCACAGATGCGAGACCCCTCGACACTTCGGCGCATGTCAGAAAAAGGCAAATCCATTCCGATAATAGGGTAATCAATGATGAGTGTTTTTATTATTATACGTCGGAAAATTAGTTTTTTCTTTTATGAAAATTCTAGTTTTTAAAGTGGTAACTATTTTGCTTGTATACAACAGTTGGAAAATTTTACTTATAAAGTACATGGTTTCGCGTGTTAGTGACGAATTCGTACATCAAGGTTATCGCATCTGTGATCGGACAGTAATTAAAATTGAACAAAAAAATTATAATTGTTTTCTGTTAAATTTACTATCACTACAATATATATATATATATATACACACACACTTAGAAAAAGGTCTTTGTTTCAATCTAAATATATGCCCACCTCTTTTTTTTTTTTTTTTTTAAAGAACGCAAATACTATTTGTTTTTATGTTTTTTGTGTCCAAGACCTGTTTGCGGTCATTAATCTTGAAACCTTACTTTCGCTTATATAGTTGGCACTAAAGCTATCGTATCAAGATGCTAATCTATTCATTTATTTAAATCTTAATTTAACTTAATTTTTTATTTATGCATTTAAGGTTAATCTAGATCGGTGGTTCTTAACCAGTGTTCCGCGAACAGGTTACAAGTGTTCCGCCAGTAAAAGATGTCACATGACACTGTTCTGAGTTTAATTGGTTAGTCTGATCCTAACAACTGATGACTGCTTTGCGCATCAACTTCCAAACCCATAGAATATCATTTATTAAGTATTATTTTTAATGTGTAAAAATTTAACAATATTGGAAGAAAAGATTTCAACTTAATTAAGTATCAATTTTTAGGATTTACGTTACCCTCATGAGCTGTAAATTTCCTTAAAACTAAAGGTCTAGGATTTGGGCCAGAAAATAATTCCACATTTTTCTAGATGACTGGATAGCAAGCTTTTCAGATAAATTTATCTAAATTTAAATATGAAGTCATGCAGTTGATTGAATACATAAAAGAAGAAAATATTTATGATGTAGACACGTACAATCGGATAAATGGACTCGCATCAACATTTCCTAATGTGAAAACAATACTGATTTTTTTTTTCTTTTCTTCTATCAATGTCCATTAGTAACGAAAGTGGAGAACGTTCATTTGCTGTTTTCGTAAGAGGGTGAAAACTTAGTTTTTTGTATACGGGGGGGGGAGGAGAAATCGGGAAAGTTCTGATAAACACAAACAAAAATGATATTAAATTTATATTTGTAATAATTTATTCTTTTCTTTATTGTGATTATATCAGCTGTTTTAATATTTTTGTTCTATCAGAACTTTCCAGCTCACCCCCCCCCTCCGTATAGAGATTGTTTTTATTCATTTTGTAAGAAGGCCTCGGAGCACTCTAGCACCTTGGACCCCGAAAAGTGTAACCACGGTCCTGGTGGTAGCGTCTCATCTGTGGTGAAAATCATCTCCCATTAAGAATAGATCTGATCAACTCTTATTTTTTTTTGTGATCGGCGTATATTGTGCCATGCAAGTAATACAACTCATCAAAAAAAAAAAATAAATAAATAAAAAAATAACTATTTTCAAATGTTAATAACTTAAACATTCAGGAGAACCTAACCTAAAGAGAAGGTTAATTTTAAAATAATTTGAATGAAAAAAATACGTACAGAAGTAGATACTAATATACCGTTTAGTTGGCTGTTAAAGATATTAATCTGATTAATATTAGCCAAATTTCCTGTAAATCGGCGAACAAATGCAAAATGAGGCCTGCATGTCCCTCTCAATACGCTATCAACTGTCAGCAACATTAAAATGCATTACTTCCGCGTACTGAGTACAGGTGCACTCTCTTGAGAGATCAGTACTTACTCCCTGCATCCCCCCCCCTCCTACATTGATTATATACATTCATTGCTTTAGCAATACGAGTATTCCTGTTTCTCTTGAAGCGCAATGTTAGGCTTGCTAAAAGGGATATTGATCAGAGAAGATTCGATCTTGCTAGTATCTCCCACTTTGATATATTGCATTTCTTGTAAAAATCGCTTCTCCAGCATCACATATCGATTATAAATAGACTGCTACACACTAAACTTCTTCAGATCTGATCTCTCTAACAGCACGAAACGAGAGGTCGAAACAAGAAAGATAAAAACGGACAGTTACATGAGGGATATGGGAAAGGAACGTACACTGGTAAGATTGACCGAAAACGATGAAGCAATAACAGGAAAAAGAAAGACCACTGAGAAACCAGGATGGAACACACACACAGTGTACAGAATATATGCTGGTATACCTCTGCCTAAGTCAGTGAACAGTGTTACATGATATTCTGAAAATATTTCAGACAAATATTTCAATCCTTGCTTAATGCGGGATTTTAATCGCTGCAATAGAATTCTTCCGATCGGAGACTGTAATTTGAACGAAGAGGTATCCTTAGCAAAGGGTGCAGAGCGAAATTCAATCTGCTGTAGTGACATCTAATACATAAGACATTATGATATAAAATATGCCCTGTAGCAAGACTCAAAATGGACAGGTATTGCACGTGTCGTTGCGACGTCTGACAATAGATGGCAGCAGTTATCTGAATAAATGTATAGATATTTTAGGTATTAGTGGTTCTGAAATTTTTTCATTGGGAAACATTTTTAAATATTGACAAGTGTAAACCAAAAGTTAATTACTTTCTTGAAGTGTATTTCATAATTAGGGTTAACAAGGAATTTCCCAATCTCTAGGGACTGAGTATCCGCGCAACGTGTAGAAAGTTCGTGAAAGAAAAGCTGTTACCACATGCTGGATAAAATAGCTTTAGTTCCAATACTGGCCACAGAGAGGTGTTGGTGACAATTTCTTTATCTGCTCGGTTACTGTTGAAGACAACATAAAATTATTCGCAGCCGAATGCATATCAAAAGTAGATTTCCTATTTGCATAAAGGTCATCTAATACATAAGACATTATGATTTGCGATTTGTATTGCGGTACAGCAGTTGTTAGTTCCAACGTCACCGATAGAGGCGCTACTGTCTATCAAGCATTATAATGATTATTGGGAATGAAACAAGGAAATTCATTCCTATTACGAGTGCATCAAGTTATAATTACTAAAATACCGCAAGGAACTATAATATGTTCCGAAGTATGTACTTTGAATTTTATAATTCGAATAATATTTTGACTGTTTGTATCAGGATGATCCCACTAATTATGTTAATGAGTGGATAACTTGAAAATTATCATTAACATCTCAGAAATATTGACTCAGTTCACAAGAATACTACGAAAGTGACGAACTTGTGTTGCTCACGAATAAATTAAATGAAAACCCAGGTAGAGCCGGTATCCAATATTCCCTGTAAAGATTAATCCAATTAAGCAGTCACAGAGTAGCATGTCGACAGCGGCGATGAAAGGGCTGATAGGTACGGCTTTAAGTGGAACACTCACCTAAGTGTGGGTATTCGGCTTATCGATCACACCGTCTCCTACGGAAAGTGTATTCAAGCGAGGATACCGCTAATCACAAGATACGTTAATATAGAAGCCCGACAAGGAAAATAAAGTCTGGATCAACGTACACACATTACCAAGAATGCTTATTAATACAAGATCATAGCCGATGGATGGACGCGTGTGTACATAAGTCAGGCACAACACTAAATATGTTTATAACGTCCATTCTACAAATAATATAAACCATACAGAACCCAAATTCTGGCCTTTGTTTACAGAGTCAAAATTCTAATACTGTTACGTTGTTTTATATGTGGCATTTACAGAAAGTGTGGTAAAAGGGATATCTAGAAACATATATAACCCTTGTAAGGAAAACAATGAAAGTTAAACATGTTTTATCATTGTATTTTATCTTTTATAATGACTCGAAGAAAAAGTAAGCTATATTCATACTGAGCAAAACTCATTCTATAAACAAAACTGCATCGCGAAATGTTTTCTATGAAATTATGTTTATGATGTAAATATGATAGTTTTATCTATGCTAAAAACGAACTAAGAAACAATTTTCTGTTGACAATCATTCCTAGCTATTTATTGACTACAAACAATGTTTATTAATCGGTTTGTAAAAATGAGCTGATTTGGAAATGAATTTCATCTGTTGGTGTGAGACCTCTGTCCATTTACTGGATATGTATAGTGATTTAAAACTTCTTGTTTTCCGATTAAGTAAAAATAAATATTTAAAAAAAAATAAATAATAAAAAATGTCTTTAACCCATCCAGGGTCGTAATGTATTATAATCTTACAAATCTTTAGTAGGTGGAAATTGCAAAAAAATAAAATACAAATACTATGGCTGACCAGTCATTTTTGTAATGAAAATGCTTGAAAATTAAGTCCTTAACAGTTGAGCGTGAAATCAGTTAGCATCGAATTCAATTCTTGCATTAACACACAAGGTTAATAAGAGTTTGGAAACATTAAGATGCCAAGCATTTATTAATAACAAAAGAACAGAGTTTCAAAAATAAGCCTTCTAGTTATTGATTTGTTTTTGATGTTTAATAAAATACAAGTGTTTGTGCATCTTCCAGAATATTTGTGATTGTCGCAAGAGAGATCCATATTGATTATTATCCATTGTTCACAAATTTAATTAATATTTTAAATTATTTTATAGTGTATTTCTTGCAGTTACATTAACATGCTAATAGCACCTTATCAGGAAGACTTGTTTTGACTAGTCGGAAGTGTTGAACGCCAGTAATTTTCTGTAAGAACATAAAAATATGAAATATTTGTCTCCACCAGTGATGTCATACTTTAAACGAGAAACCTCATTATTACTAACATCCCAGTCCAGTAACTTGCGAATGGGTATCCTGTAATTATTGATGACATTGTTTCGTTCTATTTGTTTCCCATCCAAAGAAGCCATTACTCTATCACTTCATCCAAGTAGAGGTGATAGAAGTAATGATAATAGGCTCCGTATTTCATCTAGTACTCTTTTCAATCCACAGTAACGTGTTAACGGGTGACATACCATCAATCTTCTCGTAATGGAAACAGATGTTCGTTACAACAGACACTGCTTTAAAAAGCGACATTCTATCACTCCCGAGGTTCTCTTATTGACGATTTTATTAGTTGCACATAAAGTAGTGCCACGGATGCCTTATCAACAGAAGCTGCAAAACGAGACAATGCCAGCTGCACAATTATCCGATCGCGAAGATAAAGGGCAAGCCACCGAGATTTAGACTGCTGCTTAAACATGATGAGATTAACATGTCAAAAACGTAGCCTTGATTGGTTTCACACCACGATAAACTTCCGCTTATAATGCAATGGCTAAGAATTAGTAATTATTTTTGCAGACGTATAACATTTGTGGTAATAAATTATGTTATTACTTACTTATAGGAAGTCTCACACGTATTTAGTTTGAAGATAAATTTAAATAACGTCTTTAAAATATATTCGAACTATTCGGGTAACAAATTTATACATATATACAAATTTAAATTCAACTAAACCTGCTTGAATCTTTGTCTAGAATTTATATATTATTAATAATTAAAATAACTGCATCAATAGGTTTACATTTACAATTGTTGACTGGCTCATATCAATTCATTTCGAATGATAATTTTAAGCTATCAGTATGAAATAATTTGGATTGTAAGTGGGAGGATCTTAATTACGTGTCTCAGTAAACACCCCATGGACGTTATCCAATGCATGGTCAATATTGATCTTAAATAAAACTAAACTGGGATGAAAAAAAATCTGAAGCATACCCAATGGAAAACACTGGTGTTTGCTGTTAGTAGCCTAATCTACAAATTTGTTTTATTTTATCAATGAAGCAACAAATGCCTCAGTACCAGTTTGCCAACGACGAATTTAGAAACCACACACGTTATCAAGAACTAGCCTTCTGTTAAATGCAATAGTAATGGATTGTTTCTTTTAATTTGTTGGCCTAATATGCATCATTCTACTATCTCATTAGCTAACAGCATTAACTATTAATAATGCAAGTTAATTAGAATTTCTGCCGGTGACACTGGAAACGCAAATGTATAATCAGCTGTTGTTGCTATGGGATACGAGGCAATGGATTTTGGTGTTTCACAAGTTGGTAAAGAAACAGCCATTCAGTTTTGGTCCTTTAAAAACACAATCATGAAACTGTTCGGTATTTAGAGTTAATTAATTCAGGAACTGCCGATTTGCAGTGTTGGTCCTCTGCTAGTTCAATGCTTACGTCATTTCTACAGTCTACTCCTGACCCTTCATGTTCTGATCCTTATATTAGATTGAGTTTTCTATTAATTTTTTAGTTGCTTCTGTTTAAATAGATTATATAGTTGTAGCCTAATGTTTTATTCTGTATATATTCATCTGCACAAAAGTTTTAAAAAAATATTTTTCAGAAAAAATTCTATAAACAGAATAAACAAGCTTTGTCTATAAATTTCTGTAAACGAAATTTTTATCACATATTTTCATTTTTGTTCAGACTGATTAAATCATATTTATACTGAATAATTTGTAGGCAATTATTAAACTTAAATACGCTAAAATAAAGATACTTTTACTTATATTTTCAGATCTTCAGTCTTCTTCCATTCATCTGGCACACATGACAGAACAATTTATAATTTGAAAAATGCTTTTATTAATCTGAAAAGTTACTATTATTGCACGTGCGCCTCCATGGAGTCCGAAGATTCATCAGGGGAGATCCAAACTATCTGAACAAAATATCATACCTTTTCTTGAAACCCTTAACAGACAAATTACTCACAATTGACTCAAGCAACCTATTCCATTCATTCACCACTCTTCAACCGAAAAATCTAGTCCTCACGCCTTTGTTAACCGCACTCTTATCCAACTTCCAGAGAATGACCTCTTGTTCTACTCCCCTTAGCCAAGTGCTGAAACATTTCTCCTACATCAATCCTATAAAATCTTTTAAGTAACTTAAATGCTTCTATCATATCCCCCCCCCTTTTCTACTATCAACCAACTTTTCCAATTTATCTTCACAGGAGCATTCTACAAACCATTCACCATCTTGGTTACTTTCCTTTCGATCCTCTTCACCACTTCCTCGTCCTCAAGAAAACCCAAGTGACCAGACCTGAGCACAGTGATCCAGATGTAGTTGTATCAAGGAATTGTATCAAATGGAATTTTTAAATGCTCTAAACTATCCCATTCATTCGAACTATCAGATTATTTATACGTAATTGCTAATGTTTAAGGTCTCATCTATAAATTTCACAATGTTATTTCAGATTTTTAAAACCCATCTTTCTACCACAAAGTGTCATTTATGATTTACACTCCTGAGTCATAATATTATGACTACCCATCCTATTTCCGGCTAACCAGACTGCACGGGTGGTTGGGAAACAGGATTGTGATGGCAGTATCCCGATATGATTGTTCTCATGAACATCACTGGGTCTTCTCATTCCCAATGAACACACCTTGAACGCTAATTGTTACCAAAGTGGCCCAGTGGATCTGGAGTCATCCAGCAAAACAATACTTCGTGTCACAAGGCTCGCATTGTGTAAGCATGGTTCGAAGAAGTCAATTATAAATTGAGTAATATGTTAGTAATATAACAAAGTAATTATTTTAGTTTGAATTAATTTAGATTAATTTACGAAACATCTTAATGATAACAGTTATTTAAGAATTTCCTGAAAATAAAGTATTCAAGTCATCTAATTCAATGCAAGAGTCCTTAATGAAAATAAGTCGATTTAACACGACTAATTCAGTATTTTATTAATGATAAAGAATTGTCGGTCGCCTTTTAAATCGCCCGCACTTCCACAACATTGAAAATCTCAGTTGTATTCTAATACCAATAAATACATTTTCACAATCCGCAAAATTGTTACCCACTTCTGCTTACATTACGATTTATATCAATGAAATGTTTTTCAAATAATTCGATTAATCATTACAGGGATTAATAATTCTAGTCCAAATTGCTAGAAAAGAGTAAAATTAATGTTGGAATTTAAATCACTAGTGAAAGCTTTGCATCTGATATTCAAAGTATGCGAAATTAAAACGAATATTTTTGAAAATGTTCACACAAGGTTTATTCAGTATTGTCCGATACTGCCAACAGGGTACACATAACGATAAAATATACAAAAAGAATGCGACACTTCTTTATTTATTACATTGAATAAGGTCAATGTGATCGGGTAGTAATTCTTATTCATGGCCAAATCGGAATGCAAAAGCACATTAGTTCCTCTCCATAACACACCAGAAGTACCACTTCCGTTCCTTTTAGAATATTTATAGGCATTTTTATAACTCAGGACAGCATAAAGTGCGTATCAAAAGTATAAATGAATTGAAATGAAGCTGTATTTTAAACTGTGAGATCTTTTTCTTGGAGATAACATTCCGAAATGAGTAAATCGCATGCGATGCACTTGGTAAGTGGTAATCAGTGGAAACATTCATTTTGGATGCGATTTTGAAAAACAGTATGCGAATGACAGGTACGGAAATGTCACCCTGCGTTGTGAAGCATATTAAGACTTAAATTTCAAAAGGTCACACTGCAACGCATGAAGAATATTCCAAGTATCGTTTCCTGAAAAGACAGGCATCTAATGATGAAAGTAACGGAGCTGATTGGACAGATTATATACTGCAACTGTTGAATGATCATCGCTATGTACGAGTATAATGTGCTGATGAATATGGCCGAAATAAAGACAAAATCTGATCAAGGAATTTTCGTATTCGCAACAGAATACTTCTGAAAGGAAAATTAATACGCTTGGTCAGTGGAGTGTAGATGGAGATTTAGACAATCCTGGATCCTTTCTAATGTCCGCTAAACAACACGCCCTTTGGACATAACACAAATGTTGCATACTTGTTACTATCCACACTCAGTAATAACCCAGCTTTGGAATTCGTTTTTCGCAAACAAAATGCCGATTTTAAAGGAGTAAGGTCGAACATGCAAATTTTGAATCAATTTTGGTAAAGTTAGTGAGAAGATATGCTTTTAGAAGTTCCATAAGAGGCAAAAAAAGAAAGAATATTCAATTGTATTAGTGGCTGCTCAAGTACGTAGCGTAAACATCGCGAGGTTAATTTAAGAGAAAGAAATTCGAGTAGATCAATATCTCCCGATACGAATTCAACATCAGATAGATACTCAGAGATTTCAATAGAGACTTTGGAATAGAAAGGGAGGTTTAATCAATCCAGTGAAAACAGGGGATTGATTCACCCAGTAACGTTTAAATCCATTCTTATATTATGATAGTGTTTCCAATTTTGCCAACATTTTTCAGACATTGAAGCATCGCTTGTAAAACCAAGCCTACGATCCATCTATACATGAATATAAACTAAAAGCATTCATTTGTATTAGCATTGTGTATAAACTGTTGTTATTATTACTGCATCCGAATCCATAAATGAGAAGAACAAACGCCCGTGCTAGAAATACCAAAAAGAATCTTTGATTTTGAAATACTTCAAGGTTACTTGAAGACGGTCACCTCCTGTTGAGCACATTCTTAACTCTACAGCGACACATCGTACTGATTGGAAAATTGCCAAGTGTCGTGAAACGTCTAGGGAATCCCGAATAGGACAGTTAAATAACATTTATGGCAAGCCTTACGAAATATAATAAAAACAACACAACAAGTGTCTGGTATTTGAGTGAATGCCAAATATCCTGTCACAATCCCCTACGTATTTTTTTCAGAGATTTTCCTTTTTTAAGTATTCATTAAAATGGATTGCACAAGTTTAGGGTCTGTTTTTATCTCCTCTCTCTCTCAAACAGTTGCTAGGACGATAATTAAGTGAATACTTTATTTTAATGGTAGAACGGATTATAGGAATTCTTTAGTACTTGAATTGTTCGTATTTGATAAAAATGTAAGGGCGTTTAGTCTATAGCTGTTCAGCATATATTTATACCTACGTTTGGCGTTTAACAATCTAAAAGATGGAAACCCAGCAGATTTGTTTTCAATTTGTTAACAATTATCAGACCAATATCGTGGCAGTCTTCTAACGGTTATTTTCAAATGGCGTCCTAGCAGATGTGACATTAGCGTGCGAGGGCTTGAGCATAAAGGCTCGCACAATACTACTGTGTGTAATCTTCCAAAGCTTATATATTAAACATTCTTGTAATCATCCCATTGTGATCCTCAATGAAATGAAATACACTGATCTGAAAGCAATTGTCGACTATGTTACCATGGTGATATAAACATTTCATATGACCAGCTTCCTGCACTTCTAAAAGCAGCTGTCTCTGAAGATGAAAGGTTTAGAAGTCACAGGTAAACAAGTACTTCAAATATTACATAACAGGAAGTGATTCAGCAGACTAAGTTCCAAGGCTTTGTAGAGTGCATCAACAAAGGTTATCAACACCAGACTTGGTGTCTGTAGAAGAACCAATTGGGTGCGAATACAGAATTTGAATTGGTGCCATCTAGGTTGATGGAAGTTGAGGCATAAGAAAATGTGCTGATATATTACGATAATCCATCTCGGTGTCATATGTTTACTCCAGTTACATATCAGTCACGCGCTCCTACTACTATTGGGTTATTCGATGCTCATCCTCACCATACAGCATCAGAACCTTGTGGAGATAGTCAAGCATTAGTTCCTAGTCCTATGATCCATTCACATCCAGTTATATTCCTCAGGACTCAGCACAAGTCATCAAAATCAAGCACTCTGCTATCATTTGAAGAACTTCCCATATCATCTGTTGTTGGTTCTTCACATTAAACTGCTCACGTCTTCCCAATGCTGGATTTCACGACACTCGTAATTGCAAGAGGAATGTGATCCTAGCCTGGGTACAAAGGCCTTGCCTCTTACTGAGAGACATGGGATAGAATTGCCACCGCTAACACGGAAAACGAGGAAGGCCTTGGAAAAGATTCCTTGGCGACTCAAATAGTAATATAATGGAACAGACGAAGGAAAATCGCACAGACCTGATCACAATAGGGGTATTCAGAAGAAGGAATACCACCACCTAACTCTCCATTAACTCAAGTTTCTCTCACTCAATCATATGTAAACACCAAAGTGACTCAGAAATAATTTTCTAATGCTTAGTGACCTCCAGTTACCTCCATCGTCACAGGTGACAACAGATAGTGTTACTCCTGACAGAATGCATCAACTCCATTTAATAGGCAACCCAGTATCTCAAAATATCAGGGTTACGTGAAACACTGGTTCATTGCTCTATACTACTCGATTTTCCACATCCATGCTGATTACTCATGATGCTTTTGATGCCCTTTGCATCATGATAATAGTAATGGTTCCATGAGGATATGTAAAGATACGGGATTACTGCCATCACTGGTCAAGAATTCATAAGGCGTCTTATAGGAATATTTCTTTCGTTGATCCAGATATGAAAGTGGAGTTGTTGAAGATGAGGCAAGATATGAAGTGTGCGCGGATTGAAATTAAGAATATTATAGACATTCATGGAAGAATGAAGAATGGGAGAAAAGATGGTATGCGAAAGACTTAACCAATGATTCGAGAGTATGGAGATTCCATCATTAGAAGTATGGTGAATGAGATACATAAGGCTTGTTTTCCATGAGGTAAAATATGAAGTTGAGGCTTTGGGTATGAGGAATATGCGAGCAAAAGGGTTGGTGATAATAATAATAGGGGAGAATTATTTGGAAAGGAAAATGTTAATTGGATATAAGGAGATTGCTGAAGATAGTACAGCGCGATTGGAAAGTATGCTGTTGTGTTTCCCAGTACGATAGTGGTGAGTTGAGCAAAGATCAAGAACGTTAAGTTAGCAGAACTATGGAGAAAGGAGTGAATTTTGTGAATGTGTGGGATAAATTGGAGGGACAAATAGAAACAACACGGACAGAGAAACGGGTGGGGGATCAGGATGGACGGGGAGACACTGCATGAGAAGTGTGGATTCTGTATTCAGCAGTGAATCTGGGAGTGGGCAATGAAGGATAGATATGCCTGGGATTGAGGGTGGGGGGGGGTCTTAGCATAGAAGACACTGATAAGTGGTTCATGTAGTATTTGAAAAATCAGAAATGGTCTTACTTGTGTATACTTAAGCGAATAAACCCGATCAATGTAGCAATTTCACTCCCCTTATTTCGGATAGCAGTATCCGAAATACGGGGAGTGAAATTGTTTCATTGATCGGGTTTATTCGCTTAAAATTTGTCAGAATGTTACACTTGGTTGAATAAGGATGTTATCCTCAGAAGAATAGAAAGGGATGGATATGATGTTTCGTGAAGATGGCAGTGAAGAAAGAGAGGAATACTGTTGATAGCAGAAGAGCAGTTATGTCCATTTAAGGTAGAGATACGAGGAGAAAATAGCACCAGCGATTTTGAGACAGTATGGTGAGAGGCAGAGGTGGACAAGATAATGTGTTTATTAGTGGAGTGTTATTACAGACTTGGGAACGTACAGCGAGATGGGAATGTATAAGTGGATTAGCCTGGTAAATAAAAGAATGATTATGGGTGATTTATATTATGGTAAAGACTGCAATGAAGAAATGGCGTCTGGGAACAAAGAGAATGAATTTTTGAGGGAACTACCTTAGGCAGTACGTAACAGCGGGCACACGTGGATCAAAAGTCTTGGATTTGATCCTCTCATCAGACGATATTCTTATAAAATCTTCCTCCACTTGGTGAGCGTGACCATTTTGTTGGCGATGACCTACATGGTGGCCAACTATATGAGGACTTCTATGGGGAAAAAAAAAAGATACGTGGAACTAAAATGCTGGCGATTATGGAAAACTCATGAGACAGTTTTGCAGCAATAGCATGGAATGAGGAATTGGACAGAAGGGAGATCAATACTCAAGAACTACGTAGAGGCGCTCTCATAAAATATATTCCAAAGATCAGAAGGTTAAATCGCGGATATGAAATGGATGAGTGAAGAGGTGCAATCTGGAAGAAGGTATTATGGAAGCAGCATAAGATGAGCGGTAGAAAAAGGGCAGTACTAGCAACAGTTGGCCCACGAGGATAAAAAGAATCCCAGGAAGTATTTTCGATATGTAGCCAGTAGAAGAGGGAATGATTATGGAAAAATATTGGTTGGTGAGCATGATAGAATGATAGCTGCTGTAGCGGATATACTTGGTGTCTAATGAGCATTTACTAAACGTATTTCATTCTTGTGAATGCAATGGGAAGGAAGGAGGCGGAACTGATGGCGAGTGACAAGGAGGTATACGAGGAATTGAGGAAATGCAATGTTATAAGACTGCAGAGCTTGATGACTATCGCTACGTGTTTCGAAGGAATGCTGTGGGAAGTTAACACGCCTTTGACATACGTTTCTAACACACTGCACTGAGACGAGTGCCCAAGGAGCGGAAAGAGGGTAAATTTGTTCCCCTTCATAAGGGAGGTAATAAGACTAAAGCTTAGAATTACTCGTATAGGCTAATCTGTCTGGAGTAGTGGTTAATGCGTTACGGAAATTAGTGGGGACCAACATTCAGAACTGGGTTGATAAGTAGCATTCTGTTTGATGGTCAGCATGGGTTTCCTAAAGGAAGATTGTACTTTAGTAATCTGCTTACTTATTATAACAGGTTGATCGATGCATTGGATAAGGGTGATGCATATACATGGTATATTTAGATTCGGAAAGGCCTTTGATAAATTGCCACATGACAAGCTGGCAAAGTAAACTAGAAAGGATGGGTTGGATAAGAGATTGCATGTCTGATAGGAATCAGCAAGTTGTGTTCGGGAGGAGGAGCGATATCCCAGAAGAGGAAAGTCACTTGTTCTTTTAGAGATACTTATAACCATAAGGTTTCTGGGTTACTAGTTATATAAGTTAGTAGTGATGTGCCAAAGGGAATACTGCTGTTCCCTTTGGGTTTGAATGGTAACATGCAGTCATTTGCAGACGATGCAAAGTTGAGAACTGAGGGTAGATGATGGGGTTATCAGTTCAATGTTGCAAAGTTTTAAAATTTCGGAAGCAAAGATGGGATTCAAAGTATACATCAATTGGTGGAATTTTGCAGGAAGTGGAGATGAGGGATCTGGGAATAACTGCTGCCAAGGACCTAAAATTTTGGGGACACATTGCTAGAATCGTGAGGAGAGTGGATCATGGCAACGATACAGAGGACATTGACGTATGTAGAAGTAAGGATGTTGTGGCTCCATTGTATAAGGTTTCTTCAGGCTACATAAAGATTAATGTGCAGATTTGGCCATCTAGTCCTCAAAAGGATGAAGAGATATTGTGGATATTCCAGAGACGATTAACTAAGGTGATTTCTAGTTTCTGGAATGTTTCATATGAAGACAGATTGAGGAAGGGAAAATTGTTGAGAGTGGTGAATAGGAGGACGAGGGATGTATAATAGAGTTGTATAAGTTGGTAGGGAGTTCTTATCAAATTAATGCTGAAGAGGTTTTGCACAGAATATTGTAGGGGGAGACAAGAGTTCATATCTGGAAGCTGTATAAGGAAAGTGTGAAGGTTTTTTTTTGCATGGAGGGAATGAGTGATAGGAATGCAATGCCTGAGTGTGTGGTGAGAGGAGACGGTGAATATAATTTTAAGGCACGGTATGATGAACTGTGTGTGTGTGTGACCTCTGGCGATACGTCTTGGTCCATGGAGGTCTCTGATAAAATGTCTAATTCTGAGTCCGTTTGTTCGTGCTAAATCTCGACAAAGACATTTTATTGACTGTCCGGTTTACAAAACGGATACAGTTGAATCTAAAACCGAATTCTGTAAGTTCTTTCACTTTGGAAAAATCATAGGCTTTGCTTGAATCCATAAGATTTCCTTAGACTTACTACGAGAATTATTTGCAGTCGAGATATTTGTTTTTTTTTTTTCCCGATTGATTAACGGAGTTATATTCAAACTGTATCCTACGATACACATTCGCAAAAATATTTTCATAAATTTCTAATTATGTCATTTATATTTTTTTCATTCAAAACTCTTTTTATAATCAATTAACGGTTAAATATTGAAAAAAAAAAATTAACACGCGTAAAAAATTTTAAAGATTTATCGCAGTAACAATTTTAGTAATCCTTATAAATTACTCTCTCTAGGAATTTCTATACCTAAAATAGAACTAAAGTCGGCTGTACTGAGTAGGATTACACAGAAATAATTAACAGCAAATGTTCCCTAGGTGTTAGACATTTCAACACTATTTTAAAAGATGGGAAGGCGGAGAAAAAAAAATTAAAACGTCAATTATTGCATGCCATATCTTTTACAGTTTAAGATACTTCATAATTTGTTTTTTCTAAATGTGAATGAATTTTTTCAATTTTGAAAATTCGCAAGAATTTCTTTTAATTTTAAACGTTCGCAGCAACCCTTTTCAATTTTGAAAATTATCCTAAAATGGCATATTGTTAAAAGTTTTAACAGAGAAAGGAGTTGGGTGTATGTACGTATGAAAGTCGATGAAGAAAATGCGAAAATTGAAAAAAAAAGTTGTTTATTTTAAAAATAATAATGAAGCAAGGAGATGAAAATTAGAAAGCGATGTCTGTTAAAACCACAAAAGATAATATTCGATATTTTACTAAGGACAAACAAAGGATTCCCTCATCTATCTGTTTTCCTTTGATCAGATCAGCAGCCCTTGCAAGAGTCACTGTGAAAACAACAAGGATAAGCCATGTTACATGTAAAATTAACAAGATATGCAGGCAACAATGATAACAGAAAGTAGCTGTTCACAGTACCTTGGAGAGGCAGACACTTCCAAATAAAAGATTCAATGCGCATCTAAGCAACGCTTTGCAACAAGAGTAAAACATCCGCCTAAAATTTATGAGGACACAAATGTTTTGATGCTATTTTTGTTGAGAAGAGATTTTCATCTTTTGTTTGGTGGCCAAATAAGTCTGATAATACCATCAGCCAATACAAAAGATCACTTAGCTAGGAAATGAGGTGACCGAGGACTTTAGAGACTCGCGTTATTCTTTTTTTTACAGACTGTAGGTATAAATTACCTCGGGGAAACAATGGTATGTTGATGATGATGAGAGACAACGCAGGTGGATGGCTTGTCGAGTAGACCAGGCTACTTTATGCTGCTAATAACCAGAGCAAGAGGAGGAAAGAAATGGCCTATTTTCTCTTTGTATCTCATTAATTCATGGCAAATGACTTTTCTGGAGGAGCTGGGCTGAGTTTAAGTACGCTTCTACCCAGCGATGAACTCCAAGATCGTCTTCTGAAAACTGCTCCTAATAACAGTCGAATTAGCCTAAATGAACATAGAAGGATGTTACAACAGCGAATACTCAAGTGCTTTTAGAATGTAACGTAACTGTTTTGCTATAAACATAAATTAATTTATAATCAGGAGTTTTCGTAATTTTTTTTTACAAATAATTATTTTTGTTTGAAGATAAACATTAATAGATGGAATTTAAAAAAAAAAAGCAGAGGGCGCTTTATTAACTGAACGAGAAATATCCAATCACGATTATTTAGAGTAGGGATGCACAGACTGCGGCCCTCTGTTGATTTGCTGGCGACCCGCCTCACCGTGTATTATTTTAACTTTAACAAGTTACACGATAGGTAATTTTTAAAAATGGTACATGCGCAAAGCAAAGTAGCTGTGACGTCACGATTGCCTGTCTACTTACGATAATCGGTTAGTAATAATGTTAACAAATTTTATAATTCGTCTATTTGTCATATGAATATTTTGTTTTTGTAGGTGCGGTTGCTACAATTAATTATCACCCGCAGGAAACGGTAAAAAATAAATTCTACAATGGATAAAGCAGGGCCAAGTAGGAGACGCCAACTACAGGTTGAAAAATGGCAATTTCAGGATAGCTGGACCGAAAAATATGGTTTTGTGCAGTCGTTTAATAATATCGTGTGCTTGATTTGCAAAAGTGCTGTAGCCATACCAAAAGAATACAATATAAGGAGACACTATGAAAGTCTGCATTCTACATTTTCAAATCTACCCGAAGAACTACGTAAACAAAACATTTCATTTTTGAAACGAGAATTGACAGGTCAGCAAGTGATGTTTACAAAACCTATTCAAGATTCGGAAATCGCAACAGAAATAAGTTTTGAAATATCTCGCCTTATAGCAGAAAGGTGCCGACCATTTACAGACGGAGATTTCGTAAACAATTACCTTGAGATAGCTGCTAAAAACATTTGTCCTGAATCAGCCAAAAATGTTGAGAAAATTCAGTTAAACAGGATGACTGTGCAAAGAAGAATTACTGCAATGTCAGAAAATGTAAAGGACCAATTAACATCTTATTCAAAGAAATTTGCCTATTTTTTATTAGTTGTTGATGAATCAACTGACATTACTTCCACAGCCCAGTTGTTAATATTTGCACATGGAATAACCCAAGAGTTTGAGGTAAGTGAGGAGCTGATTGGAATGAGTTCATTGTCAGATCAAACGAAAGGTAATGACATGTTCACTGGGCTTTTGGAACAGTGTTCCCAAATTGATTTAGATCTGACAAAATTATCAGGTATCACGACTGATGGAGCTCCTTCCATGATAGGAGCTAATTCTGGATTGGTAACATTACTGAAACAGCATTTGGGACGGTACGACGATGAGTTAATACAATTCCACTGTATAATCCTCCAGGAGAGCTTGTGCCCTAAGAAACTTGCATTTGAACATGTCATGAAAGTTGTGGTTTCAACGATTAATTTTATAAAATCCCGTGGCCTTAATCACTGACAATTTAAAAAGTTTCTTGAAGACATTGAAAGTGAATATGGTGACTTAATTTTTACACAGAAGTGAGGTGGCTAAGCCGTGGACAAACATTGGAGCGGTTCCTAAGTTTAATTGATGAAATTGAAATCTTCATGACTGAAAAAAACAGAAACGTCCGTGACATAAAAAATCCGGATTGGTTATGTGACTTAGCCTTTCTGGTTGACATTACTAATCATTTCAATACGCGACTTCAGGGCAAAGATCAATTAGTTACTCAACTTTACGGCCACATTTTGTCTTTTAAGTGAAAGTTAAACCTAATTCAAATCCAACTGAAGTCAGGGAATTACATCCATTTTCCTAATTATAAGAAAGTTTCTGAAAAGTTCAATGTCAACTTCAAAACTGTTGTTGAAAAGATTGATAACTTGATATCAGCCTTAAAGGATCGGTTTTCTGATTTTAAAAAAGTGAAACCGTTGCTAGATTTATTTAGCAATCCTTTTGCCATTTTACCCGAAAATGCACCCGAATCAGCACAGCTTGAACTCATCGACATTCAAAACGATGAGAGCCTGCGAAATAAATTTAACGAAGGCAATTTATTAAACTTCTATCATTGTGTTGATAAAAACAATTATAAATGGTTACTAGATAATGCATTAAAATGCGCAAGCCTCTTTGGCTCAACATATATTTGTGAACAAACTTTTTCAATCATGAATATTAACAAATCGAAAAATAGAAATCGCTTGACTGATGAAAATTCAGAATCAATTTCGCGGTTGGCTACCACAAAACTCGAACCAAATATCAAAAGAATTGTCAAATCAATGCAATGTCACGCATCAAATTAAATTCACTTACTTTTTATTACCTTTTTTGTAACAATTATGATAGATATAAATAAAATAAACAATATATGGTAGATAACTTTCAAGGTTTTTTTTTTGGCAGCCCTCCCATAAGTAACAGTGGAACTATGCGGCCTTCGGCCTTAACAAGTTTGTGCATTCCTGATTTAGAGGTTAAGCAGACGAAATCTTAACGGAGTTGGGTAATCACAAATATTAATGTTTTCATTGAATATTATAGGTGATTATCCAAGAAATAATTAAAGCAACACGAGCATTTGGAATAAAACTTAAGCGTTTTGCTATAAACAAATTCATTTATAATCAGGAGTTTTCGTAATTTTTTTTTTTTATAATTGTTTTTGTCTGAAGATAAACATTAATACAGAGGGAATTAAAAAAAAAAGCAGGGGGCGCTTTATTAACTAAACGAGAAATATCCAATCACGATTATTTAGAGGTAAAATTGCAGACGAATTCGTAACAGAGCTGGGTAATCACAGATACTAATGTTTTCGTTGAATATTATAGGTAATTATCCATGAAATTATTAAAGCAACACAAGCATTTAGTAAATCAAACTGAAGCAGTTGATTTACAAACATTATGAGCAAATATTACGGAGACTTTTTTTTAATCCGAGCAATTGCTTATGTTGTCTAAGGGATAATTTTACATCGTATAAAAAACAACTGATTTGTTTTGCAACGTTTTTATGGCAAATTAATATTTCAATTGTTTTCATTATCCATGTTCACATACTTTACAGTAAAAAAGCATGTTTTTGTAAATAGTTATAACTGTCCAACTAGCAATTATTTACCAATAAAATCGCTACTTGGACATTAAAATGATTTTTTACAAACATGCCTTAGAAATTCATCTAAAGTGTGTGTAGCAAGATTCTCAAATCCATTTTAGCTGATTGATTGATTGTGTTGGACAAGAATGGTGCTTTCGCTTGTACGTCTATTAATCTTTTACAATCGTAAAACTTCTTCGGGGATGAACAATTCTTCGTCCGCATCTTGCCCAACTAGTTTTGTTTTCCATACCACTCTCGGTATTTTCGAAATTACACTGTAGGGCAACCGGTCTCCCTGAATTCCGTTATAATCACCATTCGAAATCACTTGGATTTGCCCATTGTCCTACGTATTTATTTCACGTAGATCCAGTCTTTAGGAGGCAATTACCACTTGTTTATAGCCAGCGTCTGTCACCTGCTATTAGTCACGTGTTACAGGTGGGTTCTATTTAGCAAGATGTCTGAATTTCGGCTACACTTTACGAGTGGCTCAAGTCTTGCTCTGGCGTGCATATTAAAAATCTCTGTAAAATATGTCAGAAAAGAATTTTAACACTAACCCAATCAGATCTACTCACAGAAAAGGAACTTAATGGTTTCAAAGAAGCTAATTACCATATATTAACTTACTTTATAGGGTCGACAGTAACGGACGATGAAATGTCGAGGATTTAAGGGTAACGAAACAACTGAAAAGTAGTTCAAGAACGCTAGAGGACAGGCGAAAGCTCTCTTTATACTTCAACTGTGATAAAATCAAGTCTCAGAATTGATTTGGTTTTCTAGCTTCTGATGTGAATCCCACACACCGTAATGCTACTTGTGGCGAGACTATGGCCCTTCCACAGTGTAATGATATCACTTTCGAAGAAGTGCGGGGGGGGGATTGTTTAGAATTACGACGGGGCAACTATGTCTATGAGGCCACGTTATAATGTCTAGTTCTATATGTTCGTGTGTCCGGTTTACTGAAATGTGGGATGAAAAGCTGTATGAAGCTCGTCTTACTTTTGAAGTCGCATTGACTGGAATGAACCGCAATAGATTGAACCAAGTTCACCTAGGGGGGGGGCTGTAAAACAGTTCAACTCACTGCTGATTTTTAAATGTCTTTACAAGAGTATCATTTGTGCTTGGCAACAGCATTCCTAGGCTTTCTAAGCTTCATAAAAAGATAATAATTCCAGGAATAATTTGACAATGTTTATATTATATTAATCTTGGATAATAAATGTGTAAAAGCGACAATTCAAAAGCTAGAAATTTTAGCTTCTTTCCATAGATGACTTCCACCATTATATCTAACCACTATACATATAAACTGTGCTTCGGTTTTGCCCTATCAACCAACCAAGATCTTTTATGATCACTACTTCCTTATTATTTGAGTGGGTCCTGCACCTATCTGGTTTCGAATGTAGGGAATTCAGCGTTTGATTTCTCTCTCACTGATTCCAAAAACTCCTCTCAGTATGCAGGTGTTCATCGGTACTCAAAAAACATCCGATCTAACAATGAAAATTTAAATTTCGCCCTAAATTCATACCCAGCGTTTTGCACACATTTACCCACATGGTTAGCTCTTCTAGATTATCTTTCTTGCATTTTAATCAGTTACGCTTATAAACTACACCTTATACACTTCTTTGTCCCTTTTGGCTGTACAGCAGTTTCGGAAATTTTGCATGAATGCAATAGCTACACAATGGAACAAGAGATATGAGATGTTCCTCAACGAACCATGCTAGTAATTTTATTTTTACTGTGGAGAATATACGAACATTAGAATAATCTACGCAATGATAGATTATGGCATGTTTAAGGGAAACTGCCCCAAAACGCCTACACTTCTGCCATTTCCTTTGTGTAACTGTTATACTCTTTCTTGTTTTTGATGGATTATTGGAACACTCACCGATTAAGTTCTGCCTATCAATGTCATTTATTAAAATGATTATACGTTTTATTTTCCTGGAGACCCAGAGAGCTACTTGGTTGTTACAAAATCAGGAGAATCTGTTGTTACAATTCAGTACTTTGATAGGACGCAACGAGTCTCCCACAAAGTAACTCGTCTCATTAGGAGATTGCAGGGTTTTTACTCTTGGATAATCGAGTTTTTCATCCCCAAAATAGGCACACCAACTGGAAAATACACACAATTTACAGGGATAATACGCTGCCCACCTCGTAGCTCCAAACTTTTAGCTGTACCCCAAGGTGAGCAAAAGCGAATATCTTGCCGACTTTTTAAGTAGTCAAAGGGTCCTCGAAGTGGTACTGCGCGTTGTAATTACTAACCGCATTTACATTAACTTAACCATAAACACGAGGAAGTGCATTTCTACGCGAGGCAATAATGGGATTGTTACAGCCGTGAACTTTAAACCTGCAGATATGAAAACGCTCATCAGCTCCCTCACTCTTGATTTCATAACTGCTGCAATCCTCAGCTGACTGCCTTACGAAATCTCTGTACACAGGCTGGCTGCCGTGTCCTTGACACGAGAAACCTTGTCACTTCCAGCACGCGAGATTTCGCTACTAGCTGCATGCAAGCGACAGTGATGGCTGCCGCACATTGTCGCGCTCACGCTAAAGCAAGAGTAAAAGTGACAGCGAAACCTATTCTGAGGCAGATGATGAAATTACATCGCAAATAGGAGGAGGAACAGGAAATTCAAATTAACGGCTGCTCAGCAACACCGCCGAAATGTCAAAACTGAGGCAAAGGGAATAATGGGCACCAAATTCATTGATTAGCATTTCATGTTTGTAAAATTAGTCTCCCAACGCCTTGCAGTTTCGACCTTCGGATGTCAACATTGTTCACTCATGTTGACCTCTCTTCCTCCTGCTGCATTCCTTGAAGAAAGTTCTCCAGAGATTTAGCATTTCGTTTCTCACTATAGCAGAAGATACGACGCATGGTTAAACACATATAGCGCTGTGAAAATCCCGGAAATGGAACGGGGTCACAAGAAGTCAGTTGACGATACTTAGAATACATCAATATGGCTTTCACTAGTCATCCATCACTGTGATTGAGAGCCTAAAGTTTAGTTTTTTTTTTCTTGTGTTATGAAAATCCTATCCACGCACTAACCAACAGTACACTGGAGTCGTATTGCTTAGCGTAAAATAATTCGGAAGCCGTGTTACAAAGAGGGTGTATTTCAAACTCTTTTGGGTGTTCATGTCACAGTAGGATTCAAACTCTCAATAATCCAAGCTAGCAAATCACTGTTCTTAGTGGGTGGATCATTAGCTTGTAAATTTAATGTAAAAAGTACTGCACGTAGTGGTTTTAAACCCGTTAGTTCGCAAATTCGTAAAATTTCAGATCAACGGTCACCAGCGAGTGTAGTAAATACGAATAATAATAAAAAAAAAGCTTAAATATTTCAGCGAAGTATTTCGAAATGGTTTTAATTCCACGTGTTTAGAAGTTCCAAAAACTAAATTGTAAATTGGATATTTATTTTTAAGTCATCTATACTGAGAGTATAATTTCGTATTTATTTCAATAACATTTTAGGTTTAAGCTCAGAGTAACTCATTCTAACAGGAATTTTTTAAAAAAAGGGCAATGGACTCAATCGAAAAATGCTACAGGCCTTAGACGGTATTCATGATTAATTTTTAAAACATTGTGTCCAGAATACTGAAACATTGGTCTAATGCTCTACCATTTGTGATGTGACATCTCTTGCTATCACTCTCTCTGCACACAAACAAATATTATCGCTATGCTGAAGTTTGCGAACGATCCTACACTGTTCTCAAACTACAACGTATAACTCTTTTTTGGAGATATTCCTAACCAAAATTTCCTCATAACAGATCCATTAATTGCCTGAAACTAGATTTTAACCCAAAAGAATGTTATACACCATAATCGAAAACGGATTTGAGACGTCCTTCAACACGTTTCTTATTCACAGATCTTAACGTGTACGGCACGGTCTATAAGATTCATGTTGAAATTCAACGAAATTATAATTGGAATCAAACGTGCCAACCTTCTGAACATGCTGACTAGCACACGCATCAATAATAAACGGACCAGGGATTCCTATAAACTGATCCTACAACCTAAGCAGGGGCATCAGTGGAAGCTGTGTTTGGACATCTCTTCTCCTATTCAACCCTTGAAAACAAATTCAAAAATCACACGCAGATAATATCACTTTATTATTCGGCATACAGATTTTCGGGAGTTGAATCGACGTCATCAGGAACTAATACAAAAATGGTCATTTTTTTTAAACAAACGGTTTGAAGCTGAATGTAACTATCTTCTACTTACAATAATTAAGCCTCAAACAGCGAATTTGGTATTTTGATCTCTTAAATTCTGTTTAGCTAAAATGTTATTTATACCTCAAAACTAGTCACTCATCTTGATTAGTCAATGAGAATTACCAGCAGAACAATTACATCTACTCTAGTTTTCCCCGATGGCCTGCATTTAGTAAATATCGTTTTTTTTCCCCTTCCTTGGAAAGGAACCTTATGGCCAAACGTCATTGATTTGCTAATCCATGAAGTATTCAGAATCTTCAAAATGAAGGGCTTGAATCAAAACATTTTGAGCAGACTTGCATTGCAGCTACAGAAACAGGAATTCGATAATTCTGAGCACTGGAGAGAGAATAAGACTGTATTCCATTCTGCCAAACAGATACATTGATTCGACAATTGCTTAATCTCTATGGCTACCAATTGATCCATCTTCAATCGCATTAGAACTGAGTATGGAAGACGCTGCCAATGGCATTGGATTGACGATTCCAATGTAAAACCATCTCAATCTATTAAACATATAGTAACTGATTTCTAAATTAGTTTTCTTTAGTTTGTAACAGAAGATATGAATACCTCCCGTGGAAAATGACTACAAAAAAGTTTTGTGGATGAGAGACCAAAAAAAAAAAAGTTTTGGTATTATTATTATTGATTCTATTTATTTATAGTATTCTTTGCATTTCAGGTCACGATAAATATAAATGTGAAATTTACTCCGAAGTAACTTAAAGAATAATTTAAGGGCTTTAACATAATTTAATAAGTACAATGTCCTACATCACTGCTGTTACCAATGATTCTCTTTTTAATATTTGATAAACACAAAAAATTGTTTCTAAAAAAAATATACCCGATTCCCTTAAATTACGAAAGGCTATCTGTAATAAACTCACGAGCACAGTATTTATTCTCGTAGAAAGGGTACAACGGTAGATACCACGGAGCTGTCCTGATTTTTTGAATTGCATCAAAAGATGCAAATTATTAAATTAAAAGCACGAAACAAAGAGGAACAGTTGAGAACTGAGTTTGGGTGGTGCACATGCTAGCTTACAAAAGGAGGGAGTGGGTAAATGTTGGGTTTTACATTAACTGAAAGAAAGAGATGAAGATAGTGAGCTAGACAAACTAGGAGGGAGAAAACACCCTCCCATCTCTTGACGTCCTTCATCCAATTAATTAAATCATAACCAACTTTGGAATCCAAATATACATCACACGCATAAGTTCATCGAAGAAGAGCTCAAGAGAATGAGCTCATCTTCGATGAAGAGAGCAATCAGGGATTAAAAAGTAGAAATTCAACAACATATGTGGAGAACACAAGGGCAACTTCACTCCTCTACTGATATAAATCCAAAGTAAACAAGCTTTATTGTCATGCTTGTAATTATCCAATACAATATTTACATTAAGTCTATAAACCAGTTAGTCTACCGAATTACCATCTAACGAGGAATTTATATCCAATACCAGCAAATAATCAATAAAATCGGGAGGTTGTAGGAACTGATTGCATGAAGATTCTTAATGAGTAATTTAAATTAGTGGTTAGTTTAATATGACATCCATAAGGATTTAATTAGACATATGTTCAATCCTTCATTCTAAACCGTTTCCATTGCAATTTACAGAACAGGGTTTCCTCCATTAATATATGCCAATGAGGGATATCTTGACACGTTCTCCTTCCAAGAAAAAAAGCGAATTAATTCGATTAATAAAAGCTAGAATGTTAATTGAGGACTGTCCCTACGACTTAACTCCGATTTCCAGAATTGTAAGCGACTTTTTCATGATCACTAGTTGGAATTAAATTTTTCGATTAAGTAAAAAATATTTTTTCTGATCAGAAAATAGATTAAGATCTTTGTGAATCTAGAATGGCTGATCGATTAATGGTATTCTACTAGCATGGCCAGAAACTGGATTATTTCTGACAACATCGAACATGAAAGGATGTTCATTGGTTGTATTTCCTTTTAGAATTTATTGACGTAATAACGTATATGAATAACATATTGACTTAATAGGGATTTTAATACAATACGGAGCAGAAAAATATTCATTGTGACAAATTAAGTAATCTATAACGAGTGGAAAAGTTCCAGATTTTGAAAATATAACTTTCAGGATATCAGTTGACTTGGTTGTAGTACTTAAAAGACACGAACGTTATCCAAGCTCTCATATATTCGCCTTTTATCTTTTGAAATGAATTTTGATCATGTTTACCGACCAGAAAAGCCGAAGATAGATAGTGAAGAACGGAATTAGCGTCATTTTTCGTTTGACTATTACAGAACTGTAATAGTCTGGCCCTTAACAGAAGCCAAGGGTATGCTAAACATCAGAATGAGACGAATGGAAGGTATAATAGACTAATCAATCCTGTTACAAATGTCACTTCGCGAGATTATCCCTAGTAGCAGAATAACATTCCAAATAAATATTCTCAATCAAAGTTGCTAGTAAAATTTTGGAGCATTCTCTA